>NC_058409.1:139316738-139355046 GCF_002201575.2 Neomonachus schauinslandi | reverse complement strand
CCGCCGCTCCCCTCCTGGTCTGTGGCTGTGCTGTTCTGTCACACGGGGCGCTAATTAACGCCAAGGACAGGCTTTGTGCCATTAATTGGCGTTCACAGCAGAGGCGTTCTTTTCATTCCCTTTGTCCCCGGGCCGGCTTTTGTTCCCCCCTGGAATAACTCCAGGCCTCCCTTCCTTCTTCCTCCTCCCTGTGGATGCTCCGCTGCCCGAGCTGCCTGAACAACAGGCCGTGGGCACTCATGGCAGGAGGCGTGCGGATTCTTAGAAAGCGGCCCGTGCTGAGGAGGTTTCGCCTCCAGTGTTGGAGACGTGAACAGCTCCAAATACAGTCGCCCTGACCCTCTTTTCTTTGTGTTTTTTGGCTTTTGTCATTGTTTTGCTATGTAACATCCGAGGACGCGAGTGGGCAGTTTTCAAGAAATTACAGACTGGTCATGTGAAAACTAAAATTCAGTGCCATTCAGTTCTTGTAGGGCGGTGGGGGTGGGGGCTGTCATAACATCAAATCAAAGTTTGGGATTGCAGCCCCTTAACCGTTTGCGTGCTTGGAAGTGGGTGGTAACGATGGGGACTGCTAAGTACGCACACCTTGGGCTTTTGGCCTCCTCGACTGTGGTTAACATTTTAATCCCAGTTTCCAAATGCTTACCTTTAAGTTAGAGCAGCATTTTGCCTTTGGTAGAGGTATTACTAAAACAATTATGAAAGAGATTCCTAACTGGTTAGGGCTTTATGTTTTCTTTATTTTTGAACCAAATGACCAGGGACCCTAAAATATAATGTACTAGATATTTGCTTTGTGGTTTCTGGGGGGGAACCATCCATTTCCTCATTTTCCAGGGCTGTAACTCTTTCCAAACTAATACTCCACTCTCTTGAGACTGAAGCTTCAGCTAACTGCTGTTGAAGAGGACATGAAGAGTGATACTGCTTGGCAAGCTCACTGCAGAACATTCCAAGGCCATTTTTTTTTTCTTCCTACTGCTATGTAAAATTTAGTATACGGTTATATGAAATGAGTTATGTGGCTATATGAAAACGTAAGTTTGCATGGCTTATAGCATATTTTAGTTAGGTATGTTCTTAGGCAATTCATGCATTTTCTAGAGTGTAGGAAAAAGGCTTTTGTATGTTGGCATTCTGGATCCAGTCTTATTTAAAAATAATAAATTTGTATATGAACGAGGAGAAATCTGTCAGCACCTGCAACAAATCAATCATGCAGTTTAAACCACTAACTACAGAATGTTCTTTTAAGCCATTTTGCATGGGAATGTCTTTGTGTACCTCCTGCTTCATTTAGAGACATTTTCAGCTTTTGGGAAATCTATAAATTGCCCCCTAAAAAAATCTTTGGTTTCTTCTGTAAGAAGGTAGGCTGATTTATTTCATTTTTTTCCAACAAGTAATAAGACATTAACCAAAAGCTTAAACGTTCATCATAAAGAATACAGTGCAAATGTAAGCTTCCTTCAAATAAGATTAGATCCTTCACTGCTAATACTTTGTGTTTCATATCAGGAATAGTTATACCCATGGGTTAAACATTCCTGTTCCTTAGCAGTCTTTGAACCTCTGAAAGGCAGAATCAGATGAAGGGAATGTTATGTGAGCATCACAGGATTGCTTATTTCCCCCCAAATTAGCTTTCTATTCCCTTAAATGATGATTATCTATTCAGGGCAATAATAAATGCTGTATTGCCCTGGGAATAGCTTCCCAAATGAAGAAATTAAGAATCAAGAACCCATTATTTTATCTCAGAGAAAAACCTCATTATCCCTAAGTCAGCGGTATACTAAATACTAAGTAATCTAGTAAACACATGATATTTGTTTTTATAATAATCTTTCTTTGTGTAAGTGGTAGTCATCTTAAGCTTGTGGAAAGAACAGCCATTTGACTTTTGGGGAACACAGAGGTTCTCAGCTTCTGAAAAAGCCAAACAAATAGAGGAGCATTCAGAAGTTTTCCTGCTTTTGAACGGTCAGCAGACCAGGGCCGAGAGCAGCATGCCCCAGGATGTCACTAATCGCCTGCATGGTGGTGCCACGTGGCTGTGTACTCACATGCAGGGCCCTCTCCTGCAGACCCTCCACGGAAGCAGCCTGGTCTGCGGCTTACAGCTTCTGTTTACGTGTGTAGAGAGAGCAGTAGAACCAGGTGAGGTGTCAAAGGCCCCTCTGCCCCGTTGGCCCCTGCTGCCCAGGACCTCACATGGAGCAGCACGGTGGGGCTCTGTGTGCGCAGTGGGGCCACTCGATGGCTGGAGAACTTTCCGTGTGAGTGCTGATGCTACACGACCTTTCATTCTGATTTCCCAGCCAGTGTTGCTAGAGAGCCATGTACATCAGGAGAGTGGGGGCCAGGCTGGAAGGTGTCAGAAAACCCTGGTAGACGTAAATGTCTGCAGCTTGCAGGATTTGTGTGTGTTTCTCCAGTCTCTCTCTCTTTTTTTTTTTGCAGTTTTTTCAAAAACTGTCTTTCTTCCATCCAGCAAGGATATCTTTAAACATCTGTTTTTGTCCTTGTGTAAAAGTCAGGAATGAAATCCCCTCCCTGTCATCACTGGCAAGATAGCTCCTTGGGGATTTCTTTTCCCCTTGTGACACCTTAGGCTTTTGGTTGCAGAAAAGCCTGCTGTTCATCTCCCAAAAAATATATTTCAAGAGCTAACTCATGTAAAAGGCAAAGAAAATGCCCCTGTTTTCCGGAGAAAAAAGGAATATGGGCTAGAAGCTCTCCTCCCAACAAAGCCAGCATTTGTCCCGGGGAGAGGAGGTTCACATAAAGAAATAAGCCCCAACATAAAAACGGGGTTTAAAAAGAAGACAAGTACTCTCTGACAACATAGTTGGGTTTTATAACAGTGTGGTTTCCCGTGTGTGGATGTCTGCCTCAGATGAGCGGTCAACCCACACGTGCCCGGTTCTCCCCCACCACCCTGGAAGGGGGTGTCAGATCAGCAAGGCACACTGTAGCATTCAACCTTGACCATCACTATGCTTCCGTCTCCCAGTGTCCCGGTCTCAAGATATGACGGCTTCTTAGCTCACCTCTTCCTAGAAGCCAGCCTGGTGATGAACTGTCACCAGCCACAAATCTACTTGTCCCTAGAGCATTCCTGATCCAGCCAGTGAGCCAGAGCCTTCTTTGTTCAGGGCATGGATAACTCCATTCATTAGATTTGTATTAAATTCCTTACATTGATCCAGACTAATCCATCCTTTGTGTTCTCCACTATCAAAAATGACTATTATTTCATTTCTGAGGAGTTTTCAAATTTCCACTTTGGCAGTATGTGATATCCTGTTCATCTGATTAGCCAAGCAAAGGATTATGCCATCTGCTTTCATTTTTATTTAGTTTCTTAGGGTTTCCTTATGGAAATTCAAGTGTTGAAATTCACGTGGAGAAAGATCTTTTTTTTTTTTTTTTAAGATTTTATTTATTTATTTGACAGAGACAGAGAGCGAGAGCAGGAACACAAGCAGGGGCAGTGGGAGAGGGAGAAGCAGGCTCCCCGCTGAGCAGGGAGCCCGATGTGGGGCTCGATCCCAGGACCCTGGGATCATGACCTGAGCCGAAGGCAGATGCTGAATGACTGAGCCACTCAGGCACCCGAGAAAGATCTTTAAGATGAGACACTTTCCTGACTAGAAATTCTGACAGGTTAGCATTCCCCTCCCAGGAATGAATTCGAGAGGGAAAATGATGCTTGTAGTTCTGCATTTGTTGACATAGCCACATTTTCCAGTGATTATGTAATGTTTTAAGCGTTTTCAGAAACCACACTAAGAATAAAGAGCATTTAGGGATTTCTCTAAGAGTCAAAAGAGCAAAATTTGCACGTGCGACTTCCGTTTGCATGCATGTCTGGTTAGGTAGAGGTTACAACCCTTGTGTCTCTGTTGCTCCACGTGCTATGTGGTGGTGAGAAGCCATTCTTTGTTCATGACGTGACTCCCTGAGCACCTGACGGGGACACTGTGCTTTCTGTCCCCACACAGCCTTGCTTTCAACCTCCCAAGAGACAGGTTGGAGAGATTGTTTCTCCTCGAGTCCAGTTGTTTCTAGTTGAGTCTGTTAATTGATGCCAGTGATTACATTGTGTTCTTCCATTCAGGGGTCCCCTGAGGTGGGCTGCTAGTGAACACTAGTGTGAATTCGTGGAAGGGGGCTGCACAGGGAGGGGTGAATGTGCTGGTCATTTATGTGCATTTTCTCAGGCCACAAAGACCATGTGTTCTTCATTAGAGCGCTATGCTGGACCTCTGGGTGAATCTAGGGATTATTAAAAAAAAAAAAAAATTCAGGAGTTTAGTCTTTTCTCTTCATGTTTTCTGTGTTTCCTTCATCTTTGAAAGCAAATACAGAGCTCACATTTTTGCATTAAGGACTCCCCTTGCAAATTTGCTTCTGTTGTTCTTGCCACCTTTTTCACTTATTACCATTCCACAGACTGTAGTGCTGCTCACTACCTCTGTACAGCTTCTAACTTTTTAAAAAGATTATTTCCTGTGTTATCGTGAATTTGTGTGACAGTTTCAGGCCAGAGTGAAACCCTGGAAATGCAGGACACCGGAACATAGGTGTGGGGGGGGGCAGCAGATAACTGCCTGAGGGTGCGCGTCCCCTGTGTGTCTCAACCCCCAATGCATTGTTACTAATGCTGATTCACATACAAGATGAGTGGAACATAGATAAGAGTGAGGTAACTGGAATGAAAAAGAAAGCAATCAAGAAAAGTTTTCAGATACTTACGAATAGAATATAGACTTAAGTTTGGAAATATATTATAAAAATACTTGCTCCAGTATTCTGAACCGCCAAAAGTGTAACTCTCCTTGGGCAGGTCAGTTTCCCCCTTCAGTACATGAAGTTCCCCCCAATAACACCCCAGCTTCGTCTCCCTCATCGTCATAAATTAACACGCTTAGCCTGTGTAGGTCATTGTAATCGCTGTGTGATACAGAGATGCAATCCCTAGAAACGCGTCTGAGAGAATAATTTACTGATTAGCTCACTTTTTATGTGATCTTCAAGAGGATTTCTAGTGTATTATGGCCTTCTTTCCCCCCCCATTCCAAAAAGATGTTACCTTGATTCCAAAAGCAGGGAATTAAAAGCCAGTTTGAAAAGTATAGAGATGATAGTCATTTACTGAGAAAATTTTGCTCTGGCATATTTGAACCAACCCAGTCAGCAGCCATAAGCAAGCAACTTCTTTGCTCCATCAAGTAAATTTTTAGATCTGATTTTCTGTACATTGCGACCTTCCTGGTATGGTACAAGAATCTCCTAAATTAAAATGTGATTTACTGTGTTGAATTCTTGACAAGAGGCTTGAGAAACTGCCAAAGACCAGGTGGACCTGATTAAACCCTGCCCAGTCTGTTCTGAAATAGTCTGATGGAATTACTTTCAGACATGAGAAGCAGCTGCCCCAAAGTGGCCTTGAATTATCTTCCTTTAGCACATAATCTTTCTCTAGCAATAACTACTGAAGAAACATTGCTTCACGTCCTTATAACTAGAATTATAAATTAGCGGTTTGCCCTGGGAGGGTGCTGAGCTCTGAGTTAGGTTGATCCTGGTTAGAGGATGTATCAAGACATCACTGCATTGTTCATTTGACAGGGATTTTTGAGCATGTACAATGGACAGAAAGATGGGAATATCTTCCTTCAAAATGAGCTACAGTCGTTCTGGGACACTCTGTGCAGGAGGATTTGAAATGTGAGCCAGCAGGTTATTGGAAAGTCTCCCAGGGTTGAGTGTATGCATCTGTGTGGCAGTCATGCCTCATCAGACGTGACGCGGCTATCAGCGCTGGTCCCATGTGCGCATCTGGGTGACATCATGTGGAGTGAGGGGTGCTTGTCTCTGCAGATGGGCAGCGTGTGGTGCAGGGCTGCGGCTCCGGCCACCCGGGAGAGATCAGGCCCTTGCTGTCCTAACCGTCCCTTCTTCCTGTGCCTGGCCCAGGGGGGCCTCCCTCCCCACCCGTGTGCCTCCTGCAAATTGTTTCTGTGCACAAATAGGAGGATTGCCTCCTGTTTGTGTCAGACTGTGATTTTACAAAGACCGTGTTCGTTCCTGTCCTCCCAGCAGCCTGGGGAGGACTCACTGTCACTCCACAATCAGAAAACTGAAGGCCTTGTCCGGTACCCAGCCCAGGACCTGACGGGATGGGGCTAGAACCTGGCCCCATTGCTTTTGAATGACTATTCATCTGGAAAGGGCTCACTTGAAGGTAAAGCAGGCTTTAAACTGTGCAGAGACAGGCGTGAACAAACAACAGACCTCTCTGCCCTGTACCATGGGGACAGAAAAGGAAGAAAGGCCGTAGGAGTGCCTCGAGGGAATGCCAGGGTTTCAAGGAACCGTTTCCCACTCCAGGGGCTGGTGTTCTTCGTTCTGTCCACAGGCGCAGTCAGCACTGCAGGATTATAAACATCCCGAGACTTCCTACCGTCGTAGAACAGGGAGAGGGCTGCAATGAAATGTGATCCTTCTTAGTCTGCAACTAGCAGGATATGGTTCTTTCTCCTTTTTTTCTTACAATAATAAAAAAAGTGCTTTATTAATCACAGATGTCTCAGATTTAGCGACTGGGACGAGAAGGCGATTCATCTTCACCCCAGTCTCAGTGTTCTGTGTGCTCACGGGTGCGACTCCTTCCTGCAAGGGGCGGAGGGTTAGCACTCCTGCCTTCCCTCCTTTCTTGAGTTGCTTCCCTTTTTTTAAGAAGAAATCTAGCATGGACTCTGTGTGAACTCTGACTTTAGCAAAGAAGTTGCTAAACCAAAGCCTTGGTTTCCCCCTCCAAACAAGAAGAGATAAACCTGAATTGATTCCCTCTCTTAGGCTTCAGCAGGCCACAGATGGCTTCCTCATGTATATGCGCGAGTGCCTTTTTAAAAGACTGTGATGGGCTGATGGCATCTCCTTATGCTGCTTTTTCTTCTTCATATGGGACAAGTTTTTAAAAACAAATGGGAAGAAAATGAAGTAATCCATCTGGGTTCCTTCATTCATCCTTCATCTCAAAATGATTTTGAGGATATCCTGGTCATCAGGAGAGGCTTGTGATTACCAAGATGGTTACCCCGAGTCCCCGTTATCTGGGTGCTCGCAGTTGCATAAATACAGTGTAGCAGGAAGTCCTGTACTATGGAGGAGTCCTGGAGAGGTTTGCCTCAACCATCCTACCTTTGTAAATAGCATTTTACAGTTTATAAAGCTCATTAACCCCATTATTTCATGCGATCCTGTGATAGCCCTGTACGATGAGGAAATCCAGGTGCCAGAATGTCGGCCTGGGGTCATGGATGTTGAATGGAAGAACCAGGCTCAGGCTGAGACCCTTTGACAAAAATCCAGAATTCCTTCTGCCACGCATAATTGACCCTCCCTCTGGACCTTGAATTGGTGGAGTTTCCCCAAGCTGAAAAGAGGAACACACATCCCCAAACCAGACATGATGTGACTGCAGCCATTCTTGGGGGTGGGAAGGCTGGGGATGGGGTGAGAAAGCAGCGGTCCTGAGTGTTGAGTCTTTTTCTCTTCCAAGAAGTTAGGAGTTGAGGGGAAGGCAAGACACAGTAAGTGAAGGTGGAAACAGGAACAGATGCAGTTTCTCTGAGTGACAAATGAGTTTCCATCCTACTTCTCAGGTTGGTTCGGTCCTGAACCCTCTTTCTGTCCCCTGGCCCCCACCATGCATGATGGGTGCTGTTCACGTGCACAGTACCCTCACCAGTGGCTCCTGGGCCTGCCTCTGCCTTGCAAGAAATCGTCACATAGGGCAGGTCATTACAAGAATAGCCTCAGTCCACTCTGAATTACCATCTTGTAAGTAAGTGATTTACAAACTGGTGAACTTGGCTAAGATTAGATGTTACTTGGAGCTCCCCTTACAACTGATGTATATACCACCAAGTCAGGATATGACCATTCACTGTGGTCAACTTAAGTTACCAGGCAATATGCTTAGTCGGTGAGCTAGCCCGTCATTGGTAATCGACTTGCTCACTTATGCATTTGTCATTTACTCAGCATATACTTACTTACTAAGCTCTGAGAATGTGCCAGACATCCTGTTGGCAGCTGGGCACGTAGTTGTGAACAAACCAGACCCAGTGCCTGCCCACGTGAAGCCTGGAGTCTAAGGTCACGGTTGGCTTCCTGCCTTGACAGTTACCCAGCTGGGAAAGTACTGGCATGAAATGGTTATACAGAGCTGGGGCCATAGGGCCCTCCGTCTGGGGGTTACTCTTGTTACTGGCCTGAGCCATGCGCAGTCTAATCCAAGCACAAAGGTGAGGTTTGAGAGGAGGGGGCCTGCCTGCACAGTGTTTGTACCTGGGCAGGACACTGCCGACTCAGCACATCACAGCCACCGGGAACTCTTCTGGGAAAGGCACCTGTGTGCGGACCAGTAATTTAAGGTCTTCCCAAGGAGACCTTCTAAGCCCTGTGTTTGTTTTGTGACTTATGCTTACCTCGTGCCCAATAGCATTAAAGACCTTAGTTCCACTAGGTACCGTTAGGACATGTTTACTTTCAAATTTGCAGCAGAGCGGTTGGTCGAGTGGTTAAAGTCTCTTCTTCACTTAACTAAAAAAATAGGCCCTTTATTTCATTCTATTAATAAGTATATTAAGTTTAAATAATTTTTAACTTCTTAAATTTCTAATTTATGCATTATGTCACAATCCAGTGAAGAGCATAAAATGGTCTATTAGAATCCATAGATTTGGGTAAAAACGTTTATGTATTATAAAAAAAAACACAACAATTTGTTGTTTTTCTTGGAGGGTGTCAAACAGGTGAAGAATTGAGCGTTACTATTAAAGACGAAATGGAAAGATAATGTATCAGACCTGCACTAGATAAAGTATCTGCTAATCCTAGAGACAGATGAAGAAAGTTTCCCTCTACCTTTACAGACTTCTGAAATGACATTGTTTTCCCAGGTAAAATTTAAAATTCAACGACACTGTATAGGGGCGCCTGGCTGGCTCAATCAGTAGAACATGCGACTCTTGATCTCTGGGTCATGAGGTCAAGCCCCACACTGGGTGTTGAGATTACTTAAAACAACATCTAAAACAATGCACTTAAAATTCAGTAAAATTTTCTTAGTTTGTAATAGCTGCTAGATTTTTTTAAGTCCTAAACATTCCAGTAAAGTGAAACAATGTCATTAAGTGGTTTGATAAACAGCAGCTCAGGAAGAGAACTGCTCTCCCTTTCAGAACAGCATTCATCACAGGTGAGCTCTGGCCTTGGGCAGCTCTGCCTCCTTCCTGGGTCTGGGAGGGAACGTCCAGGCCATGTTTATCATGCCTGATCTGCCAGGTGAGGAGGAACTCTCTTTTGAACCTACTTCCCAAAATGCAAAGAACCAAACCCAATGCAGCTGAGCCCACAGAGAAAATGACATCTCCCGTTGTTCTTGAGCCATTTTTACAACCACCAGCTCCTCTCCAGGCAAGGCTAGAATGCCCTGGGGGAGTGATCCTTGTAAAGCCAGCCGGCTCCCACAAAATGTTATTGATGCCTCCTGAGGGCATGCTGGGTCTGCTGACCGGAGGAGATGTCCTTATGCTTCGGGGGACTGCCCCGCGTTCCCGCCCACCATGCTCTCGTCCACTTCCCAGTGGCCCTGCGGCTTTGGTGGACAGAGCCTGTCAGAATTCCAGTGGGTGTCCCCATCTCACTTAGGATTCACGTGATGTGCTCTCCTGTGCCACAGTCCCTCAAATTCTCACTTTTGGGTACGGAACACACAGGTGAGGTTCGTTCGTGGGCTCAGGTGGTGCTCCCCATTACTCATAACGTGTGAGTATTCTGCTTAGGAACGTGAAGACCTGGCATTGATTGGGTTGTATTACAGTAAGTGAGCCTCAGTCTCTTTCCTGCCCCCCCTCGGCTCACACAAGGCACAGTGAGCTCCGTCGGTGACAGCTCATCAGAGGTGGGCCAGCCCAGGATGTGTCCGGCCTCCAGCTGTGCACCACCTCCACAGTCCTTTGACTGGTGCCATTATCCAGCTGGACGAACGTACATCGAAGACAAGATTGTCCTACAGATATGGGCAGTGATTGAGCTGGCTCTTCTTCTTGAGGCTGGGGATTTCTGATGTTTCCGTTTGATAGATAATAGGTGCCTACCGTGTGGCAGGCACCGTGGCAGGCCTGGGGAGTACTGCAGGTAACAAAGCAGATGAGGCCCCTGCCCTCATGGAGCTGATGTTCTCATGATCTGGTTACATGGGTTATTCAAGCTCAGCTCATTCGAAGGCCAGCTTCAGTGCCACCTCCTTCACGAAGCCTTCCGTGATCCTTCCACTCGATTCCCCTTCTTCTCAACCTCCAACAGAGTTGGTACTCACTTACATCATGTGTCATAGCCTGGCATAATAGTTATGTGGTCCTAGAAAACACTGCATGGTGGATCCCATGGGCGAAGGAAGGTTTTATTCCTCTCCGTTCAGTGGCAGGTACAGGGCTTGGCTCCAAGTCCCAGCACAGTAAATGACTGAAAAATGTCACCTGCTGTGGCTAGCACAGATTCTTGCTAATAGTTGGAACTTTAAAAAAAAACAAAACTTCAATTAAATAAATTATTGGGGCGCCTGAGTGGCTCAGTCAGTTAAGCAGCCAGCTCTTGGTTTCAGCTCAGGTCTTGATCTCAAGGTCATGGGATTGAGCCCCAGGTTGGGCTCTGTGCTCAGCTCAGAGTCTGCTTGAGATTCAGCCTCTCCCGCTCATGTTCTATCTGAAATAAATCTTTAAAAATTAATTAATTAATCATCATTTGGTGTGTAGATTATCCAGACCTTCCTCTTCTTTTTGCCTTTCTTGTTGTCCTTCCACAAGAGTTCCCAGGCACTGTTTCCCTCTTTGCCCTTTATCCTAAATCAGCACCTGAGAAGGTTTCTGGGAAGTACTTAGAGTGCGCATGTTACCACCTCAGTGGTTCTGTGCTCTCCTGCCTCTCCTCTAGACAGTACCTGAGGAAAAGGGGAGTGATACGGAAGCGTGGTAGTGACTCTCATCTTAAAATAAAGTTAAAACTAAAGATAGAAAGAAATGAATAAATACATATACACATACATTTATGTATGTATATACACACAGACCAAAAAGCTTTTTACTCTTCAACAAAATACTGTATCTGTATTGATTGGTTTTGAAACCAAAGTCTGGCTCTGAGAAAATCTAGATTTTTAAGAATGAGTGATCCTGCTGTTTATGGAAGATTATACTCTCTACCTGTGCAGGGCTTAGTCCAGGGCAGGAATGGGACGGCAGTTGGACAGGGATCTGCTGTCTCGTCCCAGCATCTAGAGCGTGAGTGGGAAACTGCTGTGGACTCTCTTGCGTATAATCACAGGATTGGGAGGGATTAGCGCTCCTGCTTTGTAACTGCAGCGCATGATGGTCTCCAGTGGCACAGAGGTAAATAAAGCAAATACAGGTGTCCGTACAATGGGATCTTCTCCAAGATTAGTTTTAATATATTTTTAAGGCTTCAAAAGATTTAAGAAAATAACAAGCATAGTGAATGATCTTCTTCCTCATTCCATTTCTTAAAGTGTAAAACGTTTTATTCCATTCCACGGGGGTGACACCCTAGAGTCAAGTACTCAGGAAAAGGCCAAGCGCAGTGTCCAGGGTCACCGGTTTTCCGTTTGTAAAGTAATGCCTCATGACTGCATGGATTTGGTGAGCGCCACTGTTTCCTAAGCTTTTTTATATCTTTTTTCCTCCTGAAAAATCATCACTTCAGGGTTGACTAGATTTTTGAGATCCAGTGAGAAGATTCATTTGGATATATTTTCTGTAAAGCATTTTGGTTATTTGAGGAAGGCTTCCCCTCACATTTCTTTTAAAAATGTGTTGTTTTTGTTAATTGCTGCTGGTATTTCGACATGAAGTCACTTCAAGGTTGAGCACAGAGATACGGACAGCAGCGTAGCTCAGAGTCTGGCCACAGGCTGGCCTCTCCCCCAGACCAGCCAGGCTTTACCCCTTCCACAGCTGCTGACTTTGCTCTTGACACAGCTTCCCAGATGGGTGTCATTTGTCCCAAAGTCTGACCAGGTCAAATCCGTACAGACTTGGGTGCGTGCACACACAGATTGACACGGAGTTGTACTTGTGTTCAGTCAAACTAACACATTCCTTTGTCAGGATTCGTTTTTAATTTCCTTTAAAATCTTCTTTCATAGCTTTTGTTTACCAAGAAAGTGGATGAAAATAATTTTAAAATTCTGTCTTCTGAGCCCTGTGATATTTTAAGTGATGATGACATTTGCAGTCTGTGATGATGACACTGGCCTTCAGCATTGGTAACTTGCGGTTTTTGGAGGGAACAGTACATCTTGAGAAGAGTATCACTGGGAACAGCTCAGGTTTGGGCCCGCTTTGAAAGGTGTGTGCGTGAGGGATGGACCTCGGCCTCCAACAGGTCCGCCCTGCAGGTGGCGCGTGGGCAGGCACAGCTGGGCGCCCCCTGCACGCCACACGCAGCCCGGCTCTGCCGCGACAGCCTGTCGGCGACGTTGGGAGGATTCTCTGTGGCCCGTTCAGTCAAACCTGCTGTGTCTCTCTTGTCCTTCAGACTCGCTGTCCGTCTCCAGTAACGACGCCAGCCCGCCGGCCTCAGTGGCTTCTCTGCAGCCCCACATGATGGGGGCCCAGAGCTCCCCAGGGCCCAAGCGGCCCGGAAACACGCTGCGCAAGTGGCTGACGAGCCCGGTGCGGCGGCTGAGCAGCGGGAAGGCCGATGGGCACGTCAAGAAGCTGGCGCACAAGCACAAGAAGAGCAGGGAGGTCCGCAAGAGCGCCGACGCCGGCTCGCAGAAGGACTCGGACGACAGCGCGGCCACTCCGCAGGATGAGACCGTCGAAGAGGTCAGAGCCCCGCTCGGCTGGAGCCCGTTCACCAGGCAGGGCCACCCACCGGGCCCGCCGGTTTCCCCTGCGGTCGTAGGAATAGCTGCCTCTCGTGAACACACTACTTTGGTTCCGTTTCCGTAGGTCCCTGGGACTGTCTGCTCCTTAAATCCCTTGTCAGCAGACCGTTGGGATCGGTGGGGACAAGCTGTCCCCATAGCAGCTCCGCGTTAACATGGGCAGGACCCGTGGTGGCTTCTGAGAAAGAGCTCGGAGGACAGTGGGCTTCCGTGCCTCCCCCGCCCCCTGCGCTCAGCCCCCCAGGTATGGGCACCCCCAGGCCTGCTAGAAGGAACGGGGCGCTGTGCTGCCTAGCCCTTCTGTTCACGTGCCACAGACAAGCGGAGGATGCCGTTCGATGCTGCAGGTCTAAGCAGTCCCTAAACCATGGCGCGGCCCTGTGCAGGCAAGCACCAACTTCAGACATGGAAGGACTGGAGGAGTGTGTGCGTCCCCCCCCCCATACTCATACTCCTGTCTGTCCTCAGTGGAAAGCACCCAGTGAATTCAGTTCGCTAACCAATAAACGCTTCATTATTTCCATGTCATTAAAGATAAACGTCTATCGGTCAGCCAGGAATTTTTTTAAGTTTCTTTTTGTTTGGGGTTGGGGAACTTTAAATGATACTGCAAGGAACAGAATCCCTTCATGATCCCCAGGCTGGCTCTGTCAGGCTGGTGGTGTCAGTGAGGGACCCTCAGAGTTTTTAACTGAGACCACCCCCCCCAGCCCCGCCCAGCTCCCTCAAAAAGAAAAAGGCAGACAGAATGGATAAGATTTGTATCGTTTAATTTATTTTGCAGACATGGGTTTTCTGCTGCTTTTTTCCTGGGCATATTTTGCCCTGGGTTTTCACTAGAGTATGTGGTTAATTATGTCCTCATCTGTCTGTTTTCTACATCTGTGTCCTCTTAGTGAAATAAAACTGACAATTTTTCTAAAAGTGAAAGCAGAGTAAAATTGAGGTGAGACTAAATTCAGATTCTCCCAGTGCATTTAGAGTTATATTGTTCCTTATGCCATTATAATTTCAGTGAATTTTATTCTAGCAAGGAACCAAAAATTAAAGCAGACCAGAGGAACTGAAACAACCTGAGAATTACTAACGGTTCAGAGTTTTGAACTGATCCGGGGTGGGGGGTTGGGGGTTGAAGATGATAGGTGTTCAAAGCCTAACGGGTAATGTTGGCAGAGACCCCTTCAGAAGACACGTGCGGCAGCCCTTCTGTCATCCAAGTCGGCAAGTGAAGTAGCTGGATTGCAGGAAGGGGATGAGCAGTTACTATCGGGTGGAAAGAGCTTGCTTGATTTCTGTCCTCTCCATTCCTGTCCCAGCTATACTTTCCCAGTTAACCCCTTAGGGTTCCTCTCTGTGATCTGACCTTGACAGTCGGGCCTAGCATATAATGAGCAAACACTGGTTTGATTTCAGAGAGGCCGGAATGAGGGCCTGAGCAGTGGCACGCTCTCGAAGTCCTCATCATCCGGCATGCAGAGCTGCGGAGAGGAAGAAGGGGAGGAGGGGGCCGACGCCGTGCCTCTCCCCCCGCCCATGGCCATCCAGCAACACAGCCTGCTCCAGCCGGATTCACAGGACGACAAGGTGAGCGGCCCACGCCACTGCACCCCAGCCTCGCTGTGGCAGCTGGTGGCTCCAGGGCTGTGAACAGCCACCTGGAAAATGTGCTGCCCATTTTCACCCCGAAAGTACAAATAACAAAGTCAATTTAGACCAGGCAGTAGCCCAACATGTGTAGTTTCTCATACATGTACACTTGTATAAATACATTCAATGCATTTTTAATGATGCTTCAGTAACTGTTACTTTTAAAGTAACTTTATTTTCTGTTTACCGTACCGCCCGGGGTCCCTGAGAGAGGAGTCCGAGAAATCACGCGCAGTCTTGGTGACTGCATCCCTGCACGAACATTAGGCCATCTTGCTCTCCCTGCAAGGTGTTTTTGCACATGGGCATTGTTTTGAGATGGGATTGTATTCCTGTCCAGTCCCTCTGTCCAGCATGCCTCATGTTAGCGTTTAGGATCAACTGGGATGTGGGGATAGGTGTCAAGGTGTAGGGATCAGTTCAAAACCATAAATCTCCTCTTTGGGTGTATGTGGAGGCTTCAAACCAGGCTTGGGTTTTTGTTTAGATCTAAAACCAATATTTTGTGCATCCCAGTTGTAGAGCCCTAAACTATCGAGAAGAAACCTGGTGACTGGCTTGCACGTCCTCTTGCATTCTGGCCCAGGTGTTGCAAACCGTGCTATGAAGTCATTACTAGAGGGGTGCCTTGGCTTTTTGTTTTTTGGTTCTTTTTGTTTTGGGGGGGGCAGTAACTAAGCTTTCTGAATAAAACAGATGTTTTCATCATTTTTGCCCATTCTTCCTCTTTTTCCTTCCCTGACTCCCTCTTCAGTGCTAACACAGTCATTTGCTGGATTATCTGTGTTTTATGACCTGTACTCTGCCCCGGCCCAGTGATGGGCGGCTGTGAGGCCGAGGCAAACCATGAGTTAGTCTTAACGTGGGCAGCCACCTCCCACCTCCTGGGAACCCACCTCCCCCCCCGCCCCCCCCCCCCCATTGTGGCACTGTGGGGCTCGGCTGGAGGATGTGGCTTGGGTTGGAGTCTGGAGTTTGGAGGCATGTGAGGTGCAGGCGGGCGCTGAGGGAGGTGAGGTGAGGTGACAGAGGGCCTCACCCCCTGCACAGAGCAGACTTGCCAGGAAATGGGAACATGTCATTTCTCAGACAATTCCTAAACTATTTTGTGGCATCCCAAGCTGTACCTTCCTTGAAAGCAGGAAACTGAAATTTCGTAAATCTGGATGGTTAGCCAAAGTGAGATGTGGGGCCTGGTTGACTTACTCCCCTAGTAAGAGTGTTTTTCTCCATGTAAGGAGTGGATTGTGCTGTATACTTCAGTGGCTGAAATCATTTATTGGTTATCGTGTTACCTCATTGGGTATTACCAGTAGCAGTTCTTCATTTACAAAAATCTATAGTGATATTCCCAGAGAGTATATTATCTTGTGACTAATATTTTGTTTTGTTCTGTTTTCTCTTTTTGTAAACTTTCACTGCAGCATTACGTTGATTTGTGTTCTGTGTCTGTTTTGGCTCAGTTTCCTTACCTCTCCATTTGAATTTTTTTCTTTGTTTTCTTCACCCCCCCCATACTCCAGATTTCATTAGACCAAACCAACATTTGTTTTGCAAATCCCATATCTGGATCCACACATGTAAAAGCCTCGTTGTGAATGTATGAATCCGTATCTGTCTCCTGTGAGAAATGCATTGTTAGGACAGCTAGCCGTGTGTCGCATGCATCTCTGCTGTCCTTAATATGAAGCAAGGTTCATATTACACCCCTCTTCTAGTTTCCAGTTAATTGATGGCACAAGTAATCTGCAAACACATTGTGTTTGCTAATTACTGAAACTTGAATTCAGCAGCCCCTCCCTCAAATTCCTTACCTGTCAAACCCCTGTACACCCTGATTCTAGCCGTAAATGGCATCTCATAGCTTGTGAGGCCACAGATCTTCTGTACTCTGCACTAATCATTGGGGAAATGGATGGCACAGAAAATGGTGAGCTTGTCCCCCCTCTTCCCTTTCTGGTCAGTGCACCCCCGGTTCCTTTCCTTTTCTTTCTTTTAACCCCATAAACACAGGCGAGCCATTTTTAGTATCCTGTTC
This sequence comes from Neomonachus schauinslandi, assembly GCF_002201575.2. Classification (NCBI taxonomy): domain Eukaryota; kingdom Metazoa; phylum Chordata; class Mammalia; order Carnivora; family Phocidae; genus Neomonachus; species Neomonachus schauinslandi. Next base: position 139,338,370 of record NC_058409.1, on the reverse strand, counting down.
GGTTTCCTGATTATTTGAGGATCACTCGTTAGACCCTAAGCCTTTCATTCTTGCGTTGATCAGATTGTGTTTTTTCCTCCTCAGCCACTAGCCTATAGCTGGCAGTTGCAAAAGTTACAGTTAGCAATCTCCCGCGCCCAGTCACCTCTTTGAAAAACATTATGATGTTACATGACTGAGGATTAAAAACAGACTTTGTCTGCGTACCACATGTATCCCAGACAGGTTTTATTTAGTATTTCATGTCAGAATATTGTAAATTTAAAAGGATGACTTTAAATAAATGCAAACAAAGACAAACTTGTGGTCTTTTTGTCTGGAATTACTTTGAAAAAGAGATTGAGCTTGCAGGAGAATTTACTGTCTGTCCAGTGACTAACATGAGGCATTCCCCTCCCCCTTCTTTTTCTCTTCACTTCTTCCGTAGGCCTCTTCTCGGTTATTAGTCCGCCCCACCAGCTCCGAAACTCCGAGTGCAGCTGAGCTTGTGAGTGCAATTGAAGAACTCGTGAAAAGCAAGATGGTAAGGCTTCCCAGAGAAAGTCTGAGGTTTGGAAGCTGCGGTAACGGCTGCTTGCAGATGGATGTGCCCCTGTTCATGTCATGCTCCGATCTGCAGAATGTGTCTGTGGCAGGTTACACAGGTGGAGTCCCCAAGGCCACCCTCACTCCTGACCAGCTGCACGTTTGGGGGTACCCAACACCACCCTCAGGTTCAAGAATTTGCTTGAAGGACTCACAGAACTCAGAAAAGGTGTGATACCCCTAGTTGTGGTTTCTACTGTGAAAGGACAGATTCAAATCAGTCAGGGAAGAGGTGCGTGGGGCAGGGTGCAGGAGGGCTCCAGGGTCAAGCTTCCAGCTGTCCTCTCCCAGTGGAGTCATGCAGAGCACTGACTTCTCCTGACCACGATGTGTGACATCGTTGCGCATCACATATGTAGAGTCTGGCCAACAGGGGACACTAACCTGAGCCTCGGTGTTCAGAGTTTTTATTTGAGCTTAGTCCCATACACAAGCCATTGCCTGCTGGCATGGCTCCCCTTTGTCTCCTGCCCCTCCAGAAATCAAGATACCACGTGGCCCAAAGCCCCCACCAGGAGTCACACTGTTGGCATGGACTGTCTGTCTTGGCCCAAGGCGCCTAGGTAAATAGACATGCCTATCAGGCAGGACATCCAGGGGGGTTAGCGGCACCTTCCAGGAACCAGGATTAATCCGTTCTTGCACCTACATTGACCGCAGTGCTAGCACCATTTTAGCAGGTGTGGTCAGTTCCGCTCATGTCCGCAGGTGTGCCCTCGGCCAGTGGCACACACCCATAGCTTGATAGTTCCTTTCGAGGTCTCCGAGATCTTTCATTCGGATTCACAGTGTATAAGAGAAGAGCTTGCACTGTTATGTAAGGGCTTTCTTTTCTTAGTGACCTCTGTATTTCCAGTTGGTCAACATGGATTCATTTAATAAAAGCTCCAAAATCAAAATACTAATTTGAAGTTAGATAGGTGTACATTGCTTCTAACTGATTCAAATCAATTAATTTCTGTGTTTCTTCGGTTTTCCTAACTGTGAGATGGGAAAACCATTAATGGTAACAGCCTTTACATTTGTATATCTTACAACTCCCATAAAGTTACTTAACATCTTTTAAAAGTCACCCCTCCGAAAATAAAAATCCTCCAGCCTCTCCCACCCGTCCCTCTTCCAGAGGTAACCACTATGATCAGTTTGGTATGTTTCCCTCCAGACATTTTCTTTGCAGGTACAAACATATATGGGGAGGGGAGAGTGCTTGTCCATGCTCTGTTTTTCAAAAATGGTTTCATTCCGTTTTTAAGTTCTAAGACTTAATAAATCTTGAGGAGCTTCTCACATCAGTACATAAGGTTTACCTCATTCCTTGTAATAGCTGTACAGTATTCCATAGCGTGGATGCAGTGGTAATCTACTGAGGGATTACTCTATACCAGGCACTATTCCATGCCTATATTAACTTATTAGGAGCCCAATGAAGTAAGTACACATTACTGCCATTTTATTTTACAGATGACAGAACTGAAGCCACAGAGTTTAAAAACTTAACCAGCCAGTAGGGACGCCTGGGTGGCTCAGTCGGTTAAGCGACTGCCTTCAGCTCAGGTCATGATCCTGGAATCCCGGGATCGAGTCCCGCATCGGGCTCCCTGCTCGGCAGGGGGTCTGCTTCTCCCTCTGACCCTCCCCCCTCTCATGTGTGCGCTCTCTCTCTCTCTCAAATAAATAAATAAAATCTTTAAAAAAAATAAAAATAAAAACTTAACCAGCCAGTAAGGGGCAGAGACCTGATTACACTACATAATTTATTTAAAAAAATAAAATTGTGTTCAGTTTTGCACTATTGTAAACCTCCATGTTGGTTATGTCTGTGTGGTTAGATCTGTAGGGTAAATTTCTAGCACTGGAATTGCCAGATCAAAGAGTATACTTTTTCAAGTTGGAAATTTATCTTCCTTCCAATAAGTATTAACTGGGTAACGTTATATCATCCCCATTTCTTCTACTCCTAGACAGGTTCTGATCAATCATCTGATCTTTTTTTTAATCATCTGATCATTCTACCCATCAGAGACAGCAAGAGAAACTGTTAGCCTGTCTGTCTGTGAGTACCACTGACCCTGGACACACGAGACAGACTGGAATTGACCACATTTGCTATGAAACTGTGGTTGACTCAGCCAAATAGGAGTTGTATCAGGAAAAATTCAGACTGTTTCACTCTGCCATAATTGGAATTTCTTCCCAGGTAGTCATGCTCTGAAAGTGACACGATGGGCTTGGAAGTTAGACAGGAAAGTTGCTAGTAATTGGTAGAAAACCTAAGAACTTGACTCCACTGGTCGAGAGTTTGGGATCATTTCAGTTTGAACTAAGCTAAACCACATCCTGGCTGTCTCTTTGAGACTACTTGATTGATGGTCTAAACAAAGGATACTTAAATTATACCCTGCGAGCTTTCAGGCATCCTTAAACATTTTAAAAACAGTCATTCATACTCCTCAATTATATGATCATTAAAATCATTCTGTCTAATAATTGAAATAGTTTTCCCAAGCAAGGTTATGAGGTGCCCTTTGTCAGCCTGCTCATCATCATTCTGCCAGTGTTGGAATTGCATTCAATTCGAAGTGGGTTGAGATTGGTTTGTCATTAATTCACACGGACTTGAAATGGAGAGGAGTTCTAGGACATGGTTTCTTTAGCTCTTACTGCTTCATTCCTTCCTTTCAGTTCCAAGGCATTAAACTTTACCAGTTGAAACTCAGTTCTTTCTACTCAGGTTTCCCCTTCGGTTAACAGGCATAAAGCTCTTGGCATCGTGGAAAGGGCATAGGTTTCAGAGTCAGATACACTCGTGTTCAAACACTGCTGCTTACACTCGGGCTCTCCGAGCCTGTGTCCTTCAGCTGTAAACTCGGCATAAGGACTATTTGCTAAGCTCCCAGCAAGGTTCCATCCACGTGGGCAATCACTAGTGCTTGCGTATTTGTGCTGTTGGAGGACCGTGTTTATGCTCTTCATGCCGGGTTCATCCCATCGTCAGGGTCCATGGAATGTCATCTAGATTCTGCCCTCTTTTTCTGGCTCAAGGGAAACATTGCTCTGTGTTGATTTCCTGTCACTAATCCTCTGATGTCAGAGGAGAACTGCTGTTAGTCAGTGAAAACTCTGAATCATTTTACTCTCTTTTCACCTGTCCTGCGCGTGTGACCCCAAGTTCGTCCTGCACGTTTACCATGTGCTATAGGTCCCTGGTCATCTGCATTCGTTTTCTTGTGGGTGACCTCTCAGGCTATAGGGCCTTCATAATAGAATTCAAACACTGAGTTGGTTGTCCTTCAAAAGCTACATACTAACTTACTGGCCTGGGAAGAAGTTGTTCAACTATTACACAGTATGATATTTGGGGAACTGAACCTCCTAACCATAAAACCTGCAAAGTCCATCTGAAAAATAAAACCACCCTGGAAACTAGTTCCTGGGGTTCACTCCTCTCCCTTACCGCCACATCCCGGGTCCAAGCAGTGTGGGAAACGTGCGTCTTTCCCAAGCACTGGCAGCCGACAGCCACAGTGACCATTTGCACTTGACTTTGGGGTTTTCTCCTCTTTGTTAATCTAAATATAAAAGGAGACATGAGAAAGAAAAAACGAATAAACATCTACCTCAACATACTAGAAAAACAACAGAAATAATGAGTTGAGAAATAGAAAAACAGAATAATAAATAAAACCAAAAATTTGTTCTTTGAATAAGTAATAGACATCAGGTAATCTTCTCAAGAAAATAGAAAGGGAAGCACAATTTCACAAAACAAGGAATTATATGGGAGGGGGCAAACTAAAGAAGTTAAAATAATCATAACACTTTTTTTGAGGTCTTTGAAAGTAAATTGGAGAATCTGGATGAAACAGGCAGTTTCCTAAGAAAATACAGTTTACCAAAACTAACCCTAGAAGAGATGGATTATCTGTGCAGACCTGTCCTCATCCAAGGAATAGAGCAAGTTGACAAGAACCTGCCCACAGAACACCGCCAAACCCACAGGACTTCACAAGTAATTCACCCAAATCTGTGAAGTCTCAGGAATTCTGGTTCCACGAGGCTTATCCGGTCCACGCCTCCCGTCCACACCCTTGGCGGTCCAGACAACCATCCCACCAGCTGACACCAACGACGTCCACTGCTTGGCCTCCTTGCTCGCTGCTCTGTGTGAAGGGACATCTGGAGACATCTTTATTTTCTTTCTTTTTTATCACCCTTGAAAAGAACAGAACTGAATCTAATGAGCATCAGCTGTTTCCTCACAAATCTAGACCCAAGACAGTGCAGAGCGTCCTCCCCTCCTCCTCCAGACCCCAGTCTCCCGTAGAAGAGCTCCGTGATCCATGAGCACCAAGCAAGCCATGCGGCTTCCTGCAAAGTGTTTGCTTCCAGTAAAGGCCAATAGCTAATTATTTCAAAATAAGAGTGCTATTTTCTCATCAAACCCCGTTCCCTGACTATCTTTCACAAATAAGTGCAGCAGTTGGTGTGTTTCCATGCTCCGTGGGTTTGGTGAACAAAACTACATGCACAGACTTTGTGTCCTCAAAGCTGTGCTTAGTGACGAGGTCAGCATTGGTCCGTGCTCTTAAGGGGAAACAGTTGGACAAGCATTAGAGGTTTTGATTTGATGCGGAATATTAAGTGTTCCTGCAGTTTGTATTGAGCTTTTTGTTTGAAGGTAAGTTAATCACGTTTTCCCAGTTCCCGTCTAGATAAATACTTCTTGATCATACCTGTCATCCAGCTGGGTGTTTTGGAAATTTTGAAAGAACTATAACCCATACCCCTTGGAGCTTTGGGAATTCAGGTTAAGAAACACAGTTAATATGTACCAACTAGAAAGTAAGCAGTCGCTAATCATTGTCACATTAGTCTAGGGACAGAAGTCAGTATTCATCTTAGATGTGTTGAACACCTGCAAAGCTTCATTCAAGGTTCTACAGGGAATACAACACTGAAGACAGTCACTCATGGAAACTAAACTCCAGTGGAGGAGAGGGAGTTTAGGATACGTCATCGAGGCAGCATGACAAGTGCTTCCTACAGAAGAGAGGAAGAACGTTGCAAGTATCCAGAGATAGAGCTCCATTCAGCTGGGCAACGTGTTGTGTACTGAGGGAGGAGTCAAGGCTTCACGGATAATCAAGAATAGTCCCCACCCTGTCTAAACTAAAATAGAGATCGCCGACATTGCTGCATAGCCCACCAGCAGGGGACACGGGTGATGTGCCTGGGGTAGGCTGGCATGATGGAGGAGGTTCCACACACTTCTTAAATGGTCCTGCTGTCATTTGGCAGGAATATAACTGCGAAAAAATGGCTACATGTGGAATGCCTGATACACCCAGAAATGGGGGCAGTGCTGTGATGGAAACAAGTTGGGTTATTTCTAATTATCTGATTACAAGGAATAGAATTTATTAATGCGTATAAATTCACTGTCCTTTTTGTTCTAACATACCTCGTTTATCAAGCTACTCTTGCTCAATATTTATGTTAATAGTGGAGGTTTTTGTTACGAATACCGTGTAATATCACAAACATAGATCTTCTGATTTTACCATCAGAACTTCTGTCTTTTCTGACTTAACGAGGTTTTCTAATCCTAATTCCAGCCTCTTGGACTGTAGGCAGGAAACGTAACTGGTGGTCTGGTTTTCTTTCAGGCACTGGAGGATCGCCCCAGCTCGCTCCTTGTTGACCAGGGAGACAGTAGCAGCCCCTCCTTCAACCCTTCAGACAACTCCCTCCTGTCCTCCTCCTCGCCCATTGATGAGATGGAAGAAAGGAAATCCAGCTCTCTAAAGAGACGGCAGTAAGAGACGTTTCCATGTCAGAATTGGTCAGCTTTCCTCCTGTCTCTGTCACCTTCACAAATGTGACAGGGATCCGTCTCTGGATGGGTGCAACGAGTAGCTCCAGGGTCGCTCCTGGAGTAGTTGTATATGTCTTTGAGAATCTCTCAGAGCCTCAGAAGGGTGCAGGAAGCCATACCTGCAGGGTTGTTTTTTTTTAAGAGTTTGGAAATCGTTTATTTTACTAATTTTTTTTTTTTTTTTTTTTTTTTTTTGATTAAGCTCTACACCTAACATGAGGCTCAAACTCATGAGCCCGAGATCAAGAGGGCCTGCCCTGTATTGACTGAGCCAGCCAGGTGCTCCCCAATAGCTGCAGTTTTGTTATTTGTGTGTTATACTTTATTTATAAATAAGAATGATACAAGAATATCTTCTGTCACTTCTACTGAGAAACTCCTGTGCTTTCTATTATATACGGACTTGTGAAGGAAAGAAGGCAAAATCAGATACAGTCCCGAAAACTTGAATATTTTTTTAACATAACCTTAGTGATAGTGTTTCTCAGTTCCAGTAAAGCCGCTTACAGTGAAAAAAGAGAATCCTGGGAAATATTACAAAAGGTTTTAACCTCGCCTTTGGAGAAGAGGAAATTCTTGTGTGTGGGCAGAGACTCGGTTTTACTGAGCGCTCTATCCCGACACTCTGGATCCTAGAATGATGGCGGGCTTGTGGAGAGGCCCGGCCAGTGTTGACTGAATTGGATGGATGAACAGACCAACAGACCCTTTTCATGCCAGCTGAGGTGGATCAACTAATTGTCTTCTCTTATCAGAGAGGCCTTGCAAACAATTATGAGCCTTCAGAAACACTTCTGGATGAGTGATCAGACCCGGAGCTTTAAACATCTGAGTTAAAGTTTTTTGTCGTAGGTCCAGTGAAGCTTAAAATGACTTAATCATTTAAAAAGAGAACAAAACAAACTTGCTTCTTTTTTTTTTTTTTTTGAGTATATTTTTTTTTATTCTTATGTTAATCCCCATACATTACATCATTAGTTTTAGGTGAAGTGTTCCATGATTCATTGTTTGTGCATAACACCCAGTGCTCCATGCAGAATGTGCCCTCCTCAATACCCACCACCAGGCTAACCCATCCTCCCACCTCCCTCCCCTCTAGAACCCTCAGTTTGTTTCTCAGAGTCCATCGTCTCTCATGGTTCGTCTACCCCTCCGATTTCCCCCGCTTCATTCTTCCCCTCCCGCTACCTGCTTCTTTTTTTTTTTCTTAACATATATTGCGTTATTTGTTTCAGAGGTACAGATCTGAGATTCAACAATATTGCACAATTCACAGCGCTTACCAGAGCACATACCCTCCCCAGTGTCTATCACCCAGTCACCCCATCCCTCCCACCCCACCCCCCACTCCAGCAACCCTCAGTTTGTTTCCTGCAATTAAGAATTCCTCATATCAGTGAGATCATATGATACATGTCTTTCTCTGTTTGACTTATTTCACTCAACATAATACCCTCCAGTTCCATCCACGTCGTTGCAAATGGCAAGATCTCATTCCTTTTGATGGCTGCATAATATTCCACTGTATATATATACCACCTCTTCTTTATCCATTCATCTGTCGATGGACATCTTGGCTCTTTCCACAGTTTGGCTATTGTGGACATTGCTGCTATAAACATCGGGGTGCACGTACCCCTTCGGATCCCTACTTTTGTATCTTTGGGGTAAACACCCAGTACAAACTTGCTTCTTTTACTGTCATGCCTTTATAACAAAGTTATGTCCAAGCCTCTCTTGATTGTCCATATATGTGATCATAGTCCACAGCTCTTTTGGGTTACGTACATGAACCTGTAAGTGATTTGGGACACTCAGGAATTGGAGACCCAATTGTGCAAGTTTGATATATTACAGTACAATCCCAGTGGGAGTCCGACCTGACAAAAGCAAAGTGCTAAAGAATTCATTCAGAAAATGAAAAGCGTTTGGATTGTAAACACTCATTTTTCCCTCTCTTTCCAGCTATGTTTTGCAAGAACTCGTGGAGACAGAGCGTGACTATGTGCGGGACCTTGGCTGTGTGGTTGAGGTATATGTTTTCAGAGACTTAATAACTTGTATCAGCCCCAAGAGTTGTGAAGGGAGTATCATGTTTGACAGTTCAACACTGATAAACTTCTCAAAAGCTTTAAAAACATTTTGACACCCCCCCCCAAAAGAAAATCAAGTTTCAGGAAAATGAAATTTAGCCAATTATCTTCATCTGTATTCACTTTTAACTGCTTCTTTTTCACATAGTGTATCTTTGACATAATCACTTTTTTTTACAATTAAGTTTTTAAATTATCATATCCAGCCATTGTATTTATGACACGGGAATCTTGCCTTTGATTATTTACAAACATGGATATCCTCGCAGAAATGAGAACATCGTTGGTTGAAGAAGTCAGTTTGGCCAACTGTGGCTTCAGTTCCATCCTGAATCCACCTGGGATCAGAGCTGGTCTGTGGCTACAGCAGGCCATTTGCTTATACTTTCCACAGAACAAATACATCACCATCTTCATGGCCCTGAAGTTGCTACGCACAGTGTAGCCATAAGAGAACCATGGCCTTTCATACTGCATCAAGGGCCCTCTCCAGGCTTTTCCCTGGCATTAAAGCTCAGGGCATAATCATATTTATAAACTCAACTCCTCAAAAAGCTGTTTTTGTACTGTATATATGTATTACAGTATATACTAATACAGTTTTACCGCTTATTCTTTCGGCTTCACAAATTCATCTAGGACAATACTTTTGGGGTGTTCATTCCATTAAAAGTAACAGCTTTCACAGTTAATTGTGTAACAAAAGATTTAGCATGCTTGATGCCTCTGCAATTTATGTAACTTGAATTACTTAAGAGAGAAATGTATAGGCTGAATCCCACTCAGGATAAGTTGTAAATGCCATTTTAGCAACATATTTAATCAACTGTTATTAAAAAATCAATTTATGGAAAGAATATTGTTAAATTCTTATTTAACAAATTATGTAAATAATCCAAAAAGAAAAGGAAATCTGTTTATGTTCTTATCCTAAGAACAGAGAAAATATATTTCTGGCCAAATATTTAATGTTTACAAGCTGCTAAGATGATTTGTTTTATGAAACCATTTACATTTAAATGTCTTCAGTTCCTTTGAAGACTTTGGATCTATGAAGGCCACCAGCTCAAGGAGAGAAAATCATGGCAGTGTGTGTGGCCGTACAGTCCAAGTGCCATGCAGGACTCTTTCCTACAGGGCTTTTATCTGTTTTTGAAGAAATATTGGGTTATGAGACAGTGCATGTGTCTGTTTTGTTCTTTATGACTGTTAGTCTGTAAGTTATTACTTGATCCAAATATGTCAGTGAAGCAAACTTATTCTTAAATATTCAATTATAGGGCTACATGGCTCTTATGAAGGAAGATGGTGTTCCTGATGACATGAAAGGAAAGGACAAGATTGTATTTGGCAATATCCATCAGATTTATGACTGGCACAGAGAGTACGTAAGACACTTGCCATGCATGACAGTGTGCACAGCATCATCACTTGCTAAACTGCGTTGTGTCAGGCAAATGGGAAAGGCCGTGCAGTGGTTTGTCTCCTTTTATTACCTGTGTGGCCTCCCAGAGGTAGCTGGTGCAGAGGAAGTACTGATCAGGGCACCTGGGTGGCTCAGTTGGCTAAATGTCCGACTCTTTTGATTTCAGCTCAGGTCATGATCTCAGGGTCCTGGGATCAAGCCCCACATCAGGCTCCATGCTCAGCGCAGTCTGCTTGAAATTCTCTCTCCCTCTGCCCCTCCCCCTGCTGGTGTACTCTCTCTAAAATAAATAAATCTTTCAGGGACTTTTGTGGTAGCATGTCATGGCAGGGGGGAAGAGTCTCTTCTGCTTGCTGGTGCATCCAGGGAGCACCCGTGGGGGTGGCTAGACACACGAGCACCAAGCCTGACTGCCTGGGTTCAGAGCCCAGTGCTGGCCTTGAGCCATTTGCTTCCCTTCTCTGTGCCTCCGTTCTCCTTCTATGCAGTGTGGGTCAGAGTCTTACCCACCCCCCTCATGGGGTTTTTCGTGAAGAGACAGTGAGTTAATACATGCAAAGCACTTAGAATACCATCTATGTGTAGAGTAAGCCTCAGTAAATGTTTCTAATTAGAGTTGCAGCCACCTCTTGAATATATACGATTACTATTAGAGAGTTTTGAAGATACTGTTTTTTTCTAAGCATTTTAATGGAAACAGTAGACGTGACTGCACATGACAATCACATTTGACCGCAGCACCTTGTCACACCCATCCCAACCAGGAGATTCACGTGGGGGCTGGTGCACATCAGCCCCTTCGGGTCACCTTACTCCAAATTAAAAAATCTATAATCATCTGCAGATTGCTTAATGCCAGCCACTGATAATACTGTGGAGTATTCCAGCGGCCCTATTCTGTTCCTCTGATCTGTGCAGGGTGCCTACTTTACTGTCTTTATGTGCATCGCTGTCCCCATGGCCGGGAGTGTGCTCCCATCCGCTTCAAAGCCCAGGTCAGATGATCACTCTCCAAAAGCCCAGGTCAAATGATCACTCTCCATTAGGCCTCATCACTCCAATCAGATGTGCTCTGTCCTCCTTGCAGATAGCATATGTAAATGTGCTTTTGAAACTATAAAGTACTGTGCAGATATGAGGGGTTATCAGGGTGTGTATATAGTAGTGTTTTATTATTTCTAAATTTATCTGTCCTGATAGAATGTAAAACCCTTGAACCCAGATACGGAGTCATCATTTTCATATCCCCCTTAATGTCTAATTCAATCAGACTCGTAGATGAAGGACCAACTTCAGACACAGCCTGACTGATAGCTCTATTGATTGTAGACTAATCTGTGAATCTAATTTTAGAAAGGGATATTTGGTGCTCCTCTATAGTCTGCCACCCCTCGGTCTGGTTGTGAAGCCAGGATGGGAAGAGGAAACAGCACAGTGTTCCTGGGTTAACCAGACAGAGAAGTTGCACCTGGAGATGGGGCCCGCCACAGTGTGTGCAGAGCTGTAAGAAAACCCCAGGTGCTAGAAAATTCAACATAGCCTTAATGGATATGCTGGTTTGCGGGTTAATAAAATACCAGACATAACTATCAATGTAGCTAAGTGATGACTGAGGGAGCATGCGTCTTGGAGACTGCAGCCCAGAAGAGATACAGAGCAGGTGCCCCACAGCCCTCGTGTTGCTGTGGTTACAACTGATTTCTGTCTCGGTGGGAGCTGATACACATAATCTGGAGGTGATGTTGGATAGTATTTGGGAAAATGTTATAAAACGAGCACAGGTAATATATTCAGTATTTTACATCGATTATTATCCAATTTGGGCCTCTTAAAAATTACCATAAAATACATGAAACTCTAGTTTTCAGAAATAAAAATGACCAATCGTGTTGAAACTTTTATTTTTTCTCTGTGTTCAGTCGTGATATGTTATTGCTTGTGTCCTTAAGAAAAATGAGACAAAAATGTTGATTGTCCAAGAGAAGAAAAGGTCGCCAGTCAAGGGATGGTCTCATTCTGCCTTGTCTTTTTCACCTGTGTATCTCTCTTGGTTCCTGTCCTAACAAAATGTTTTCTGTGAACATTGTATTTCTTAAGTATATACTTGACACTTTCCGGTTGCTCATGTCACAGCAGACTATTTTGACAAAAATCAGAAGGCCAGATTGGAAACGGCTCTAACATTTCTCTTCTCGTTTCAGCTTTTTTTTTAGGAGAGTTGGAGAAGTGCCTTGAAGATCCGGAAAAACTAGGATCCCTTTTTGTTAAACATGTCAGTACAATAACATTATTTATATTCTGTTCTGATATTGTCATGTTTAGTGACTGGTTTTTCAGATTAAAGGAGAACTCACTGGTTGTTTATAAAAGTGCTTATGTTAAGAATCAAACCAAACCATGCAGTGTCAGCGAATTGGAATTAAACCACACTCTTGCACATGAATGATCGGCTCTCCCGGTCACCTAGCCCCAGCCGGCTGTGGAGCTCAGCACAGTACAGAGTGGTCAGAAGGGGGACCAGAGGCAAACTTGAAGCAGGAACATTTGGGAATGTCTGCGGGCAGACAGCTCAGTGAAGATGGTGATGTACTTAAACATGCAGTAGGTTTAATGTAGTAGCCAAATACATGTGTGTATCTGAAATAAGTGTGTTAACATTAATGGGTTTTTTAGGAAAAATTCCTGCATTTAAAAAAAAAAACTAGTGATAAGAGTTTTTGCATTTTTGCAGATCTCTTTAATGTCTGCCTTAATAGAACACAGATGGATTTTTATATCGGCTTCTGCATTCATTCTGTTGTGGAATGGTTTCTTGGTTAAAATATATGAAAAAAAATCCATCCTCATACAGGTAGAGAGTTGGAAAGGAACAAGTATTTTAATACTTTTTTCAGGTAATTATGGGTAGCTTTCTGAGATACCACACTGGAACTCGACCGTGTGATACCATCTCAAAGGTTAGCTGCCACGTGGAATCTGGAAAGCTCTGTAGCGGACTTGTGCCTTACTGTTCCACTGGACGCATTGAGGCCCCTCACACCTGCAGGTGTCCAGCCCTGCACCAGCTTGTGAAATAGCGCTTGGTCAGTTGGAAAATAGTGGTTCCCCGGTTCAGACAGATCTTCCAGATGCTGAGACATTTTGTTACACCTTATCAAAAAATCGGATTTGTTAATATCGCCAGCCCTCTCTTTAGGCCAGTGTTTAGGTATTGTCAAGTTCACAGTGGCAGATACCCTGTTTTCCAAAATTCTGATCTTTAACTTGAAAGCTCAGAGTTTCATTATCAACAGATACTGCCAGTTTGCCTTGAAACGACAGGCTTTTTGTTCATGTTCAAGAAGATGTTTGTCAGATACCCAAGTATAAATATAGCTTGTGTCCATCCTTCCTTCAAGTAAAAATGGCAGCCCACAAAACCCAGCAGTCAGTTTGGCCCACAGCTCAGTGGCACAAGTGTGCCTGCTTGAGACAACTGTTGTGTGCCACAGAAGTGTTATGAGGACCTCTGTTTTGTCACAAGAATGTTAAAAAGACATACACTCCATGGTTGAGTTTTCATAAAATGGATTTTTATGACTGCATCCAGAACATTCTGAGGTGAAACTGGCAGTCTTCTGCAAATGTGCAGGGGTGAATATTTGCCAGTATTTGCTGGTTTTGCACATCCCTGAGATGGTAGCACAAAGAAAGGGGCAGATTATATCTCAGCATTAGTCTGAAAATAGTTCTGACCCCCTGGATCCCCTGGAAGGCCACAGGGACCCCCAGGGGTGGGTACACCACACTTAGAGGATCACCGGATGAAGGGATGGCTCCCTAGGTACGTTTTCCCCTGCCTTCAGCACCTGCAGTCAAAGAGCTTTTTCTTCCCTGCTAAAGCCAGCAAGGCTTCCTAGAGCCCTGGGCCAGTTGGAGGGGTGGCAGTAATTCTCTGTTCAATACGAAGAACCGTGTCCTCTGGTTGCCCCTGTACTTGCCGGGTGAAGTGAGGGGTTTGAAATAGCTGAGGGGCCAAGGGGGATAGACTGTCTTCGGAGCCACAAAGCAGGATGCTGACGTAGTCCTGCATCTGGAATGTGCTCCCATGGGCCTAAACCAGTTTTGTTTGAAGAAGATTTCCTTTATGAATGTGCTGAAATGTGTATGTGCTCTTACATTCTAATTGAACTTCTGATTGTTTTAACTCCTCTGTTTGCCTTTTTCATTCCTAGGAGAGAAGGTTGCACATGTATATAGTTTATTGTCAAAATAAACCAAAGTCTGAGCACATTGTCTCAGAATACATTGATACCTTTTTTGAGGTAAGACCCAAGAAAGAAACAAAGTATTTCTGAATCTTTTGTTACAGTTGATGTCCAAAACCTAACATACCATGTTTCCCAGGAACTAAGCAATCAGTTCCTATAAATCAGAGAAATGAGTATGAATTCTTAGTCTATGATTGTGTATCTGTTAACCTTCAGAAGACTGGGGTCATTGTTAAAATAAGGGGTTTTTTAAGCGGTTTTGAACTTAAGGCTCTTTACAGATTCAGAACAACTCATGATCTAAACTCTCAGCCTAAAAATAAAGCATGTGTTTATATGAATAAAAGAAAGCAAGTGAAAGAAGGTCTTTAAACAAGCAAAAAAAAAATGGCTATTTTGAAAACCGCCCTAGAAGGTTGGAAGAGGCCATTCTGAGAAATGGCAGAGCCCTGGCTGATGTTTGTGCAGTGAGGCCCCTTGCCCCACCCCACGCCTCTCCCGCCTTCCGTGCCGGGTACTTGGCATTTCTGACCGTCACAGGGACTCAGCAGTTGTCCTCTGAAAGGCAGCACTTACAGATCTTTCTTTTCTCCCTTAAAACCACAGGACTTAAAGCAGCGTCTGGGCCACAGGCTGCAGCTCACAGATCTGTTAATCAAACCAGTGCAGAGGATCATGAAGTACCAGCTGCTACTGAAGGTGAGGGTTTGCTGGGCGCAGACTTGGGCGCAGACTCGGGGTCGGCGGTTTGTTTGGTGAGAGGACCGGATAGGTGAGGGGAAGGAAGGATTGGGCAGGGGAGGGGAATCTTTCCTATAAAAAACCTAAAGCGGTCTTCTGATTTCTGATTTTAAATATTTCAGAGTAAATTTCTTAAAATCTAATAAGGCGCCTTGTACTGTCTTTCTCAATTTTTCATTTACATCAAGTTCTGAATCAAAATGTCACTTGAAGTGAACCTTTTTCCCCATCACAGATCTTTGAATGTTAATCGTTTTTCCTCGGCTCTCTCGGCCTTGCAAGTTTTCTCATCTTCCTGGGGGTCCTGCGTGAAATTAAAATTTCAGAGCTCAGACGCCGTTGATTGGTTTAAATTCCTAAGCACAATTAGAGGCAAAGTCACACAGTTGTCCATGATGAGAGTGAGTGTCGAAATATGTGGAGAGTGCTTCGGATATAAAACTTAGAAGCCGGGCATCCACAGAGCCCAGAGCTGTCTTGGAGTAAAAGACGAGCCGGTACCTGCTTAGATTTGGTTGACTTTGCTCTGCTGTAGCTCGAAATCCTCCTAAGGATATCTTTCCATCATGTTACCGGGAGAAAGCAATGAGAACATACGACCGAGATGCCTGGCCTGGCACCTGGCACATCAGGAATGAGCAAAAAGGTTAGCTGCTGTTGTGATCATCACCCTTATCATGTCCTTCTCTCTGTGCTCTTTGCAGGACTTCCTCAAGTATTCCAAAAAAGCTAGCCTGGATACGTCAGAATTAGAGGTACTTACATCCCCCCGCTGGGCCCACCCTGTGCTACCCAGGCCCCTCACTTAAACCTTCCCACCCCTGTCTCCAGTGTCCCCCGAGCAGCCTGCCCGTGAGGGGCCTGTCCCTGGGAGGGGTCTGTCCTGCACCTGGATGTGCCCTCCGCACCCTGGGGGGGGGGGGGGCGGAGGAGGGAGCGGGACTGGGGGGAGGCGGAGGGGGCGGTGAGCTGAGGGCGGCAGCTTTCCCCGGGGAGCTGACCAGCGGCTCTGCTTTCTCTCCCACCCCCAGAGAGCCGTGGAAGTCATGTGCATAGTCCCCAAGCGGTGCAACGACATGATGAATGTGGGGCGGCTGCAAGGATTTGACGTAATGCTGCAGCTCTTTAAACTTGCTCCTCCGGCTTCCCTCATTTCCTTCGGTCTTCGATCACTTACCTGCACACATAGAAAGCTGATCCTTTTTGCCTACTTTCTGTCTCCTCTCACTGTTCTTGAACCTGATTGGTATTTTCTTTCAACTTCTTTCGGTGCATCTGATTTGCTTTTTGAGGCCCTCCCTCTGCTCACGGCCCAGCGCCTGCCAGGGCTTGGCCGTGACTCGTGGGCCCTCTGATCCTGTAGTGGCACAGCCGCCTTCCCTGGCAGGTGGTGGGAAGCAGGGGGCCCCTGCCCATCCACCGTCCCTGGGAGCTTGACTTCAGGCGCACTGTGTCCATTGTTTGTCTGCCAAACGGTTCTATGAGTTGCCAGACTATTGATATTACATATTGTCCTATTAGTATCTTAAAGATACTCAGAATTTGTACAAATTCAACTACTGAGTAAAGAAAGGGGACACGTTTTTGCTTTTCTCTTCTACTCTTTTACTAGAGAATTAGGGTGTACAGTTCTTGGTGCTGTGGTTCTCAGGAAAGCGCACACACACTCTCCTGGACGGCTTCTGAAAACACGGGTCCCTGTGCATTTCTAATGGTCCTGCCGGGGCGCCGACGCAGCTGGGCCCAGGGTCTGTGCCTCGAGAACCTGCTCCAGTGTGAACTACACACTTTCAACCCATTTTGTCTTTGATTATAACTGAGGCCAGAAACATACACAGAGTTTGGCAAGAATTTTATCTAGATGATTATCCCATCTGGGGCTAAGAACTCATTACAATAAATGAAATTTTTAAGCTCTATAAATTAAAAGAAGAAAAACACATTCTGTGGGAACAAGAAAAAAAAAAGAACAAAACAGATATTTTGACTTAGAATAAAATGTTCTCTCCTCTTCTTTTGCCCCCCCCTTTAGGGTAAAATTGTTGCCCAGGGCAAGCTGCTCTTGCAGGACACATTCTTGGTCACAGACCAAGACTCGGGACTTCTGCCTCGCTGTAAAGAGAGGCGGGTTTTCCTCTTTGAACAGATCGTCATTTTCAGTGAACCACTTGATAAAAAAAAGGGCTTCTCAATGCCAGGATTCCTGTTTAAGAACAGCATCAAGGTAATGTGTGTTTGTGCTGATGCACGTACCTGTCATGCGGATAAACTGTTTCCTTTTCAGCAATGACATGTCCTGATCCTTTGTTTATTAAATATTTAGAAAACTGCCTAAGACATTTTAGAACTTTTAAAAGTTCACTCCATCCCTGTACTGCCTGCATTCTGAAGTGGCTGATGGCTTGCACACATCTCTGTGTGACCATGATGAGAAGATTTTATCTTTGTTAGTTTTTGTGTACCCCCTTTCCTAGGACCACATACAACTTTAAGGGACACAGATTTGGATAACTGTCGTAAGACCAGAGCAGAAAGCTTTCCCACTGTCTTATTCTCCTCCGCTCAAAGCGGACACACTGAGTGCTCAGTGCTCGGCATGGGGCCGCGGGGGTAGACCAGACAGGCAGTCCATGCCCTCAAATAGCTTGTTGTCTGATGGAAGAGAAACACAAGTAACCAGACAAAATAATTGCAAATGGCCCTGAGTCCT
Source organism: Neomonachus schauinslandi (assembly GCF_002201575.2). Taxonomy (NCBI): domain Eukaryota; kingdom Metazoa; phylum Chordata; class Mammalia; order Carnivora; family Phocidae; genus Neomonachus; species Neomonachus schauinslandi. The sequence goes on along the minus strand of NC_058409.1, from coordinate 139,320,690 downwards.
GCAAGTGGGACAAACCAAGGGCCAGATAGAAAAAAGCAGAGGAGGGAGCTTGAGGTCTCAGCAGAAGGTCCCTGGGAGATGCAGCTTGCCCACCCCTCCTCTCCGTCCCTGCTCTTCCCACCTCTGTAGCCGTGCGGGCCCTGAGCTCTGAAGGGAGGTGTGCTTCCCTGTGTTAGGGCCTCCTACCCTGGGCTACTGGGCTCCCTGTCGGGGACAGGGACGGGAACCCTCTTAGGCCCTCTGAGCCCTAAGGTCTTAGCACATGAGTGGGACACCGCACCATCCCGCTCCCCGTCAGGCTTCTGTTGGCCACCTGCAGCAGCCTTCCTACTTCCTCCCGCTCCGGGCTGGGGGAGGCTCTTTTGCCCAACAGGACCTAGGGAGGCACTCGAGCTGGGCTCCATGAAACTGCAGGCCCCTCCTCTCTCCCACCATCCTCCAGCCCTCCCCCCCAGGCCATTGGAGGCCCCCAGGTTGTCATTCTGCACCCACCATACATCTTACGGGATGTCTTACCCGTTCTTCCAGAAGTCTCCTGACAGACGTCTCCACTCCATTCCAGCAGCTTAGAAATTCTATGTTCTTGCTTCTGTAAAACTATCCCACATGTGAAAGCACATATAACTTCATAGCACATGCCCTATGAACAGTAAAGGTATTTTAAATAGTCTCCTTTTATTCCTGGGGCAGGAAAGGGAGGGTTACACAGACACTGGCTCATCATAATGGAGTCTGAAATCCGGTAATTCCCAGGCCCATGTTTCTAGTTTAATATTCACATTATTAGTTAAATTCCTGGTAATCCCCTCATCCCTGAGTTTAAAAAACCATTGAAAACCTTCAAGATAATGATTTCCGAGGCAGTAAAAATGACAGCTCAAAACTGGTTGTTTCAACTTTGACGTGGGATGAACTTTACACTGCACCTGACCGGTGGGAATAAATGTGCTTTAGTTTTTATTGTAGTAAAATACACATAAATTCACCATCTCAACCATTTTTCTGTGTGCAGCTCAGCGGCATTAAGTACATTCACATTGTTGGGCAGCCATCACCACCCGTCCACCTCCGGAACTCTCCTTACCTTGCAAAACCAAAATTCTGTGCTCTTGAAACAACCACTCCCCATCCCCCCTCCCACCAGCCCCTGGCACCCACCATTCCACTCTCTAGCTCTGTGAATATGACCACTCAAGGTACTTACTTCATCTACAAGAAAATCATTAACAGTATTTGTCTTCTTGGGACTGGCTTATTTCACTGAGCATTACATCCTCGAGGTTCATCCATGCTGTGGCATATGTCAACTATCTTTCATTTTTAAGGCTGAATAATATTCCATTACTCATTCCAGAGACCACATTTTCTTTATCCATCCATTAATCAACAGCCACTTGGGTTACTTTCATATTTTGGCCATTGTGAATAATGCTTTAATTTTTTTAAGGTGAATTGCCTTTGCCTGGAGGAAAATGTGGAAAATGATCCGTGTAAATTTGCTCTGACATCGAGGACGGGGGGTGTGGTGGAGACCTTCATTTTGCATTCATCCAGTCCAAGTGTCCGGCAAACATGGATTCATGAAATCAACCAAATTTTAGAAAACCAGCGCAATTTTTTAAATGGTAATGTATGTTCTGTTACTGGGTGTGTGTTTTGCCTGAGGTACACGTTTCTGTTTCTCTTCTCTCTCCTGTTGCATCCTGCTCATAATGACGAGACATATTTAGCACAGACTGTGTTTCAGGCTCTGTCCTAATAAGCACTTGTGTATTACTTCAATTCCTTTTCACAACAACCCCTGGTGGCGAGTACCACTGTTAGCCCATTTTACAGATGAGGAAGCTGAGGCACAGGGTGGATCAGTAAGTTACTTAAAGTCCCACAAATTCTTCCTGGAAGAGTCAAGGTTTCCAGCATGCCGTCGCCCCCGGCACGTGTCCCACATGGTCTCTTCCACCACTTGTGCCTTGGAGCCCTGTCCTGGGAAGGGAATGCTTGAGAAAAACTGAGGCAGCTGACAGAAGTGCACCTTTGAAATTTTTGTTCGCTCACATTGCTCATCCATACTCCTAACTCCTTTAGAAAACAAGACCTATATTTTTCCTTCCCAGCTTCCATGACATGAGTGATGACAGGGAGCTGCAGAGCACCTTAGGGGCTGTGTCTTCTTCACAAGGAGAGTGACCATACTGACTTTACGGTTTAGATAACTCCTTTGACTCGTTATGTGGGTGACCTAAAACTGCCTGCTTCCCTTTGTGATGGCCACCTTTGACTCTGCTTCTAACTTGGCCATCATTGAAGAGCTCCGAGAATTCAGCCAGAAGCTAGATAACTCATTTAATGTCTTCTCTTTGTCTTTTTCTCCATGTCCATATTCTTTGTCTGTGCCCCAGTCCAATAGGATGTTGTCATTTCTTTGTCACCGTAAAACCACCTTCACACCTCGCATGACATTCAAGAGCCAGGAACACAGGCATTCAGTGAAAAATCAAGGGCAAGGCATTTGGGGCCAAGGGGTGGTCAGCTGCCTGGGTGTTAAGCAAGACTGATCATTTTTTACATCTGTTGTTGGAATTTGATACATGGGGCTAGTAGGGGCCGGGGGACAGTCCTTGCGAATGTAGAAAAAAGTTTTGCTCCCATAACAATGAGCCAGTGCAGGCCTCTTTAAGGGTCCTGTTCTGAAGTGATGCATTAAATGCCCATCCATAGCATGCAACTGTTGGGAAATCTCTTTACCATCTTTAAAATAAAATGAACTGCCTCCCAAACTGGAGGCCTGAATAGGCCATGCTGTGAAACTTTACTAGACATCCTCAGTCTACATAAAGGACCGATTCCAGAGGATTGAGCACCATCAGGAATAGTGTGGGAGCTCTGGGCATGTGACACCCTTCCCTCTCGCCCCTTGTTCCAGTAAGAGGCCATGGCCAGGACAGACTTCATAAAATGTCATTTGGCTCCAAAATGCTTGTTCACACCTGCCTGACGTCTCCCAGGCAGGAAGGGGTTCTGCCTAATTGTTGTATTTCTCAAAGGTTTTAACACTTTAAAATTTTGTGATATTTCCCCGTATCTTATTTGGTATTTTTCCCTCGGTTTCCTGCAGATGACTACATATAAACTATATCCCTGGAGTCGAGAGATGGTCCAGCTACATGCCCCGCGGGGGTCTTTGTGGAGCTCTTTACCTTCCCTTGTCTCTTATGCCAAATCTGCACAGCAGAGGTGGTCCCTAACACTGCCTTCCTGCGAGCCTGCAGGGAAACCAAGGGATTCCTTAACTCCCAGCCAGGTTCTTCTTTGCCTGACTGCTCTCGGGTTGAAAGAAGACCTTTGTGGCAGCTGGACTGAGCTTTCCCACTCCATGGGAGCCAGCTGCTGTCTGGGATTCTCCCACACGGGCAGTGGGCCTCTTCCCCTGGGCGGGGATGCAGAAGCTCTGCTTGCTGCTCCCAGGCTGGTAAAGTCGGCGCCACCCTCGTCCTCATGCACTCTGTCCTTCCTCGGCCTTCTCTGCCCCCCAGCCACTCACACAGGCGCACCCCCCGGGTCAGCTGTTCATCAACAGAAGAGTAGCATTTAAGGCCTTTGCCTTTTCCTGTACTGATGGATGGTGTCAGTCTGCTGCTTCCAGGATAGGTGGGAGCTTAAAGGTCGTGATGGTTAGAAGTGGCGTGGATGAGCCTCCACTTGACTGGGGAGGGGGAGCATTCAGGACCAGGATGTCCTTTTGATGCCATTCTGTGCCTTTCTCCTTTGCCTGGTGAGCCTGTTTTTTCTTGGTTCCCTGACAGTGCCTCCTCTCTGTCTCCCTTATTTACAGCCTTGACATCACCAATCGAGTATCAGAGGAACCACAGCGGGGGCCGCCGCCGCCGCGCCGCCCGCCGCCGCCGCCGCCGCCGCCCAGGCGGCGGGGCCCCCAGCCGCCTCCGCCGCTGGG
>NC_058409.1:139296913-139316338 GCF_002201575.2 Neomonachus schauinslandi | reverse complement strand
GGGGCTCTCAATGACCTTCATCTTGGGGATGCGCTCGGCGGCGGTGGCGGGGCCCCCAGCGGCGGAGGCGGCAACCCCAGCGGCGGCCCCGGCAGCTGCAGCGGGCTCCCCAGCTCGAGCAGAAGCAGACCCTCCCGGATTCCCCAGCCTGTCAGACACCACTCCCCCGTGCTGGTCTCCTCTGCAGCCTCGAGCCAGGCAGAGGCAGACAAGATGTCAGGTATGTCCACTCCCGGCCCTGCACCGCCCCTTCCCGGCAGCAGCCCCGCCCCGGAGGCCGGCCTTGGCCAGCCCGGCAGGCGGGCCCCGGGAGAGCCCGAAGGCCCCGAGCAAGACGCCGCCACCGAGCGCATCCCCAAGATGAAGGTCATTGAGAGCCCCAGGAAGTCCTCGGGGAGTGCCGCAGCAGGCGCCGGCCGCGATGCGGACGCCAAGGAGGCACGGGCCAACCCGGAGGACAGCCGCTCGCGGAGCAGCCTGGGCTCGCTGCCCCTGGGAAAGCCCAGGCCCGGGGCCGTCTCGCCTCTGAACTCTCCTGTGGCCAGCGCGTTCCCTTCTCCGATCGGCAAGGAGCCCTTTCCCCCCAGCAGCCCCCTGCAGAAGGGGGGCTCCTTCTGGAGCTCCATCCCCGCCTCCCCCGCCAGCCGGCCGGGCTCCTTCACCTTCCCGGGGGACAGTGACTCCCTCCAGCGGCAGGCGCAGCGCCATGCGGCCCCCGCCAAGGACACGGACCGCATGAGCACGTGCTCCTCGGCCAGCGAGCAGTCCGTGCAGTCCACGCAGAGCAACGGGGTAAGAACGCCCGGCAGCCTGCGCCCGCCTGCCCCACTGCCTCTGTCCCGCCAGCTCTTCTAAACCTCCCCGTGGCCGCCGCTCTCCTCCTACTAACTCCTGGCCCTCCGGCCGGCGCCGCCTGCAGTGGTCAGCTCTCCGGCCCGGAGCCCGCGGACCGGGCGCCTTCTAACCCCTCCTGCCGCGGGGACAGCGCTGCTCTCGTCTCTACTAACTCGCTCCTTGCTTTGTGTGTGTCTCCTTAATCCGGGAAGCCAGATCGTTAACCTCCGAAGGCAGCGCCAGTGCGTCTTTCACACTCTCTGACCAGCAGAGTATCTTGGAACTTCCTTTTTACCCCTGCCTTCCTCACACACGTTTTTTTAGAGGGGTCAGTGTCCCTGCTGTTTACCTCCTATTTAAGTTGGAATCTGTACACTTTAAGCTTTTTGCTCATCGCTTGGTTGTGCTCTTTTATGCCTTAAATTATCTTTGCAGCATTTTTGACTCATCTGCTGGAAAAAAAAAATCCCTCAAGAAAAATTCCAACAGCAACTCACAGCAAACTAAGCAGACAAAATGGGGGGAAGAAATCTCTCCAGTGGAAATACTTGCTTCCCCCCAAGTTTCACTTTGGAAGAGACTGCTGTAGGGCCTCGAGCTCGGGCTCCTGCCGGCGGCCGGGAGCGTCCTGCCTTCTGTCCAGCAGGGGGCGCGCTGCAGGCGCTTCGGGCTTCCTCGGCCTTCTCTTGCCCGTCAGCTATGTTGTGTCCTCAAGCAGAAAGGTTGCTGTGGTGGGTTTCTCCCCCATTTTGTGGCTTCCTCACTATCCTACCCAGCTGTTTTCCTACACGGCAGATGGCCTGACCTTTAACACTTTTCCTAAAGGCATGCGTGAGGGAATAGAACTGTTCTAACGAGTGTATGTTTGATGGCTTTATAAATTTTTAAATACATTTCCCTAAAAGGGTCTGTGTCTCTCTTTATGAAAACATACCTGGCTTTTGCATGTCTCTCTTCTTTTTTCTGGACTTCTGTTAATGCCTTGTTTGGGTTGACGTGGCTTTCTCTTTTTTCCTATTTGTTACGTATTTTGTTAAACTCAATCTTTATATTTAATTGAGGAAGAAATTAGGAAATGGGTCTTGGTACATTTATTTGCCCTTGACTCTTATTTGCAAAAATAAGGCAGTGGCTGTGACCAGTGTCCTCCTCTTTGTGGGTGCCTTACAGTGGCCTCCACGGTAGCCTGCCCCATCCCCCACCCCCCCCCCCCCCGTGGGTCTGAAATGCTAGGAATGCAGGTGAGCAACTTCAGCCAGAGGAAAAGAGGCAGAGCGCCACAGGGATGCCATGCCTGCCCACATCTGGTTGAATGCTCAGGAGGTGGGCGTGTCCTTACAGCTGAGACCCCTGTGAATTGGGGAATTGGGCCTGGGAGCCGCTGCCCGAGCTCATCCTCACCTGGACACTCCCCTTAGGCAGACGAGGAGTGCTCAGAGTCTGTGCTTCAGAACGAACCTCAGCTGTTCCAAAGCAGACGCCCATGCTGGTCTCCGGGCCGCCCGGGAGCACACACACACATAACCGTCACCACCCGGCTCCCTCCCAGGATGTCCTCAGACAGAGGCACAGTCGCGTGTGCTGTATGTTCCGGCTTGAGGCTGCAAAAGTTGCCTCTCACTTTTTCTTAGGTGGTAGGTAACCTGGAAAGGGAAATTGCCAGTGTTTTAGATGAGTCAGAGTGCCTTACAGAAATGCCCTGGAAGGCTGGGAAGACCACTAGAGGCCTGAATGGGGATGTGAACATGTCCTCTAGGACTCTGAAGTGCTCTGGTTAAAAGGAACTGTCTTCCTGCCCCATTTCTACCCATTTGGGCCATCTTATCGTCCTGGTGGGTCAGCAGTGGCCACCTTCCTCCTTGACTACTTCCACGGAGCGGTCTGCAGTCACAGCCAAGCAGCTGTGCCTAACCCATGAGCTTTCTTCCTCCTTTCATGGGCACCTTCTGGAAAGTTCTGCTGAGAGCAGGAATGGAGTGGATGTGGACCAACCCAGATGGTGACTGTGCCAGCCTCCAAATGTGGACGCACAATCTCTCTGCCCTTGCCCACCTGGCAGCAATAGAAGTGCAACCCTGCCTTAGTCTCCGAGGCCAGGTGGCCCGTGTGCGTGCCCAACCTCTCATTCTGTAAGGGGGTGATGGTTGTGCCAGCCGGGAAGGCAGCTTCGAGCACTAAATGAGATGGATTTTAAATGCCTGATCCTTAGCCTGGTGCACAGGAAGTGTTCAGAAAATACTAAGAGCAATTATTTTGGCAAAATCACGAGACAAGCTTGGGATGCTCTGGCCAAAAGCAGCTGTGCTGCATAAGTTGCTTTTTGTTTGCATTTCCTACCAAATTTGGCTTTGTGATCTCAAAACTATTGGGTATTGCTATATAAGTCAGAATAAAGTACACGCTAGAAGAATAAAATGGCATAAATGAATATGCACAGGCCGTACGTAGCCTGACGTGGACAGTATGGGGGGATCCACAAGAGGCAGGAATCCGCAACAGACTCTCAGCTGAGACAGAACCGGAGCTTGGCACTCTGCTGTGTTTAATTTAAATACCCACTGTGGGTCAAGAGTCCTAGCCCCACACCCCGGAATTCTCGGCACACTGGCTTGTTAACGGCAACGAGCCTGTCCGCTCCAGCATATCCCGACACAAGCTCAGTAGCCCAGGGCTGACAGGCATGGGGCAGGGTTGTCTGACGGTTGCAACTATACCACCTGGGACCTGCCCCGGGCAGCCGAGAGCCCAGCAGAGGCTAAGTGTCATCGGAGTCCGGGGGATCCGTGAGCATCTAGACAACATCGTTGGTGGAAATCTCTTGAGAACGAGCTACCAGGAGCAGGGGGCGTGACGCCCTTTCCCACATCCCACCTGTTGGATAGGATTGAGCAAGATGTAGCCAGGAGGTGACAGTGGTGTCAGTTTCCTCCTCCTTCCCTGGAACAAAAGGGTCACTTGGTAAATGACAGCTTGGGACAAATACTGCCATTTGTGTTTCTTCTACTCAGCAGCTGACACCACTCAGCTTGTGGGCCTAGGTAGGTGGCCTTAAGAAACGATCTCTGTTTTACTCTTGCAATCTTGCGTCGTTGAGTCACTGAATATATATTGAGTGTCTGCTACATGTTCGTCACTGTGGTGGACCTTAGAGACACACAGTGAACAGAGACTGGGTCCTGCTAGGACTCCAGAGGAGAGTAGGTTTTCTCACGCCAAGGGCTGTTCCCGGAGGTTGACTTGTGGCGCCAGCGGTGTCCACAGCCACTCTGCAGTGCTATATAGTCTGTGTGTTCCCGTGCATCTTCAGGACAACTGAGTCCTGCAAGTTCAGGGCCACTCACTGAGGGCCACATAAAGGAGGCAGACTAACTATCCATGAGAGCAGAACAGCAGTTGGTTTTCTTTTCAGGTATTCCTCATTCTTTTAGAAGGAAAAAGAGGTGAAAATGATCAGGCATGTCAGCAGCTTGTCATGATCCTTGGATATGTGTTCTCCGTGAACATTTTCTTTGGCAGATTTGGGGCCACTCCATGGTCTAATGTGTCAGTGAGCTGAAGAGCTACTTACTCTCTGTGTCCGTTTAATTTAATAATACTTTTTTAAATGAGCATGATGGTCACAGTGACATAGATACAAGGCAGCATGGCATCAACAGGAGGACTGAGCTGTTCTCTGAGGGTGCAAGGAAGATGGGGTTGAAACAGTAACCAAGCTCCCGAAAGCAAAGTGTCATCACTGTGGTGACTGATTTAGATTGTTGCTTGCATTGCTTTCTAGAGAAATCCTGATTTTTAATTATCCAAAAAAAAAAAAGGCACAAAGTTAGCTAAAGAGAGAGTGGCAGAGGAGGGCAGGTGCCTCCGGGCCTGTCTGGTGAGCCCTGCTCTGGGTCATAACGCTGCGGCCACATGCCGATGAGCGAGTTCATGACATCAGATCTCGTTTCAGTTCCCCTCTGCCTTTTTTCCATGTCTCCCGCTCCAGAGTGAAAGTAGCAGCAGTAGCAACATCTCCACCATGTTGGTGACACACGATTACACGGCAGTGAAGGAGGATGAGATAAACGTCTATCAAGGAGAGGTCGTTCAAATTCTGGCCAGCAATCAACAGAACATGTTTCTGGTGTTCCGAGCCGCCACTGACCAGTGCCCCGCAGCCGAGGGCTGGATTCCAGGCTTCGTCCTGGGGCATACCAGTGCAGTCATCATGGAGAACCCCGATGGGACTCTCAAGTGAGTGCCCACCCGGCAGGCCAGCCAAGGGGCCAGGGGCCTAGAGGCCCTGGGAGGAGGAGGAGGCCCAGCGAGAGAGAGCTGCGCCGTTGCCTGTCAGTGCAAGTCATCTCTGAGCACAGTGTGGAGCCCCAAAGTGAGGATGGGGTGACCCTTCGTCTCTCAGACTCGTTCTGGCAGGCTCTTTTAATAACCTGCATGTGCAAACACACAGCTTTTTCAAGCCACTAGGTTATTTACAATGATATTATCATCTCCAAGGTCTCGGGTCAGGGCTAAGGACTCCCCAGGGACCTCTGACTCCTTAGCCGCCTATGCTGAGGGTGCGTCTGGGCAGATGCTCATTCTGTGAGCTGCAGGTGAACATCTGTGTGATGCCATTGCCATTACGCCTCGTGTATACTAGAAGGTTAATTCAGTTAAGAAATGACCAGTTTTGCTGTATTAAACAGTTTTTTTAACAAGAAAACTAAATTTGGGTGCTGGTTTAAAACTCTGCCCTTCCCTGAATCTGTTTGGCTGTGGTAGAGATCAGCCCAGTGGTTTCTGGGAGTGGAAGCACTGCAGGCCTTGGTGATTTCTGAAGCCTCCAAAGGCCTCAGCCCACACCAGCGGACCCAAAGGCAGTGACAGTGGTCGTGCTTCTCTCCAAGCATGGAGGACCCTCAGCTGGGTTCGCAGTGCAGGCTGGCCAGCATCCCAGCAGCACCCTGCACCTCTGGGCTTGGCGCTCGCAGCTCCCGGGAAAGTTGGGCTTGAGTTCAGGCTACAGAGAGCCTCTCCTCCATGATAACCCCCTTGTCCTGTTTCTCCTTGATATGCAGAAATGTTTTATTCTAGTACAATGTTCAAGATTCCCATTTTGTACTTCATTTTATCAAAGAGTGTTCTTAGGCCTTGTATTAGGGTTCTCCAAAGAAATAGAACCAATAGGAGTGTGTGTGTGTGTGTGTGTGTGTGTGTGTGTGTGTGTGTGTGTTCGTTCGTTCCAGGGAGGAAGCAGGTAATAAAAGGAATTGGCTCATACAGTTACGGAGACTAGGAAGTTCAAATTTGCAGTGTGGGCCGGCAGGCTGGGGACGCATTCTACTGGAGAATTCCCTCTTGCTCAGGGAAGCCCCTCTTTTTACTAAGGCCTTCAGTTGATTGGAGGGGGCCTCCCACGTTGTGGAGGGCAGTGTGTTTTACTCTACTAATTAAAATGTTAATCTTATCCAGAAACACCCAGAACAACGTGTGATCACATTTCTGGGCACCCAGCGGCCCAGTTAAGTTGATACATAAAATTGACCATTACCAGCACTTTTGTATTTTAATCCTCAAAAGTGAAGAGCTTCTTGGTTTCCCCTCTGGTTGTTGAGCCTCACAGGTGCGTTTCCCTTAGCAGAGCTCAGGGAGCCTCCGTCACCCCGAATCCCCTAAGTGGGCTACTCAGCCTTTCTCTAAGGCTTTCAGGAATCACTTGCTGAACACTAGTAAGCTGTAACACTACCAACGTGTTATTTTCCCCCTAGGAAGTCAACATCTTGGCACACAGCACTCCGTTTAAGGAAAAAATCTGAGAAAAAAGATAAAGACGGCAAGCGGGAAGGCAAGTTAGAGAACGGTTATCGGAAGTCGCGGGAGGGGCTCAGCAACAAGGTATCTGTGAAGGTGCGTATGCGCGTCTCCAGGAGCCTGCGGCATTCATTCCTGGGGCAGCGGCGGGGCCGGGGGCGGCCCAGGAGGGGTTGCGGGCCTGGCTCCTGGCCTCACTTGCCGCCATCTGCCTCCCGCATCCCCTCCCGCTGCCTTGGGCGCAGCTCCTGCAGGGCTTCGTAGTGCGCTCGCGGGGACCGTGCTCCTGGCACAGGTGCGCATGCGCCCCGCAGGGTGCCGGGGCGCGCACCTGACCAGGCGCTCGGGTAGCTTCCAAAGGACGCTGCTGGCTGCGCTGGGGAAGCAGAGGCCAGGTTCTCCAAGTACACGGTGTCAGGTAGCTGTGTTACGGGCTTCTCCAGGGCCCGCCGCACACCGCTGGGAAGGGGCTAGAGAGGCCCGAGACACAGGTTCACCAGCTTTGGCACATTCCCTCGGGGGTTGCTTTAGTCAGCTTTACTGCCGTGATCAGATTGCCCTAAACCTAGCTGGGCGGTGGTTGCCTGCAGAGAAAGGAAATCTCCCCTAAAGGGAGCGCATGGGCTCTGGTCAGGGCACTGGCAGCTCTTCAGAAGGAAGGGGCCCAGGGACCAGCCGAACCCGGCCCGTTGGATGAGAAAAATGGGCATTTCTGAGTTTAAGAGGCTCTTTTGTGTTGGTGGGTAGGAAGACAAAAATTCACTGAAATTTGTGACATGAGGCTTTTTGAGTACATGTAAAGGCAATGAAAATGTGCTCTGTTTTGAGACCCAAGTTGTATTCTTGTTCATCTTTCAGTGATACTTGTAGCCTGGGAATAAAAGTAACATACCACAAAACAGTTCATGTTTCTGGTTAACATCTATGTGCTTTTTCCGTTTCAGCTTCTCAATCCCAACTACATATATGACGGTGAGTTGTTATCTTGTTCCTCTGGTTTTGCAGAGTGTAGGGTCCATGGGGCACATTGTAGAACGCTGGGGCGTAACCTGGAGAGTGGGTTTTCTGGAGCGCTGGGGCATGGGCGGCAATTCGGGTCTCATTCTTGTTAGGATTGGTGGGTGTGGGAAAGGAGCCAAGGGTGACAGGTATCCCTGACTCCTTTCTCCTGCAGTTCCCCCAGAATTCGTCATTCCCTTGAGTGAGGTCACGTGTGAGACAGGGGAGACCGTTGTTCTTAGATGTCGAGTTTGTGGCCGCCCCAAGGCCTCGATCACCTGGAAGGGCCCTGAACACAACACCTTGAACAACGACGGTCACTACAGCATCTCCTACAGGTGAGGCTGGGTTTTGCTGGCAGTGAGCGTGACCTCCGTCAACTGTGACCAACACAATCAACCCCCTCGGTTACCCCTGGCACCCTGACGTCACCCACAAGGGAGCATTTCATACCGAGGTGTGCAATAAAAATTAAAATTCCACTTGAAGTTCCTTGTCAGTACTTCCTCTGTCATTTTCTGTGACCCCAAAGGAGAGAGGGTAGGGGCGGTCGCTGGGGGAGCTGCGCCTTTGTGACCCACAATGAGTTGTCATCTGTGCGGCAGTGACTTGGGAGAGGCCACTCTGAAGATTGTCGGCGTGACCACAGAAGATGATGGCATCTACACGTGCATCGCCGTGAACGACATGGGTTCAGCCTCGTCTTCAGCCAGTCTGAGGGTGCTGGGTAAGTGGCACCCCTGAGCAGGGGGCGCGCATCTTCTGGGACTCGCAGGTCCAGAGAGACCCTGCCCCTGCACATACACACTCAGGAAGGTCTAAAATATTTGGCAATAAGTCAGTGTGGGGCCTTCCCAACGAGAGCTGCAAGCGGCAGACCACAGTGTCTAGGGTGTCCCAGGGCGGGTGACCTCCTGCCCCGTTCGTATCTTCGGGGAGGTGCACAGTGCAGGCCCCTGACCCAGCCCCCTGGGCAGCCGAGCATCCAGTGCCGGCCTCTGGGTTGGAACACGGTACGTCCCATGCTCATAGTGCTCAAAACACATTCTTGTATCTGACTTCTCTTACTCAGTTGCTCAGTTGGCACTTTGGCTCTGAGGGAATCTCCTCTAAGTTGGTCTCGCGTAGGCTGTGGGAGGAGAGGAAGGAGCGTGGCTGAGGCCTATGCAGGCTCTGTGCTTCACTGAGACCCTAACAGTGTCCCTCCTGGGAACGCAGGGCGACCACGGTGGGACCTGCGTTGCTCCCGTCTGAAGCCCTTGCTCTCTCCATGGCCCAGCACGGCCTTGTTCTCTCTCCTCAGCCAGACCCTGAGCTCCCAGAGGCAGAACCCACATCCTAGGCCCTTTTAAATCTCCTCTGGTTGCACTGACCATTGCTCAGTAGGCAGCACATACCAGTTGGTTTGCAGCTCGGGCTTCACAGAAGGCCAGCTGTGCAGTACAGGGCTGCTGACGTTTCCCATGCATTCTTCAGCTGCACCAGGTCTAGGAAACTGCTTCCAAGAACAAGAATAAGAATCTGAACTAAAAGGTGCATTGAGTCCAGGAGCGCCCTGTGTGTAGACAATGAATAGAATTGTCTTAGCATTTTTATCCCATGTATCTTCATCCCAGATATTTTAACCTCATTATACCAGAGAAAGGAAATGATCTGATTCTTGGATCATGACACAAGGAAGAAAGAGAATCCTGAATTTGAAAGTGAAGAATTGCCAGTGTTCTCATTTGTAAAAGACATCATAGAAACTATACAGGGTGATTTTTGCTTTATAATAAATCAGTTACAGAAGCTAAAGGAGCTTAGGGAGATAGAAGACTCCACCTTGGAGATGCGAGTGGGGAAATAATGGGAAAGGAAGTGTGTGTTTATTTCTGTCACGTAAATCCATCTCTTTTCATCCTGAGTCCCAACCTGCAGTGTGTATTTTACGCTTCCAGCACATCTTCAGTCCGGTGAGCCACAGTTCAGATGCTCAGTAGCCGCGTGTGGCTGCCATATTGGACAGCGCAGGCCTATAGACTTCTTCCCCAAGAAGCGCACATAAACCAAGCTCAGGGGAGATGCTGCTCTTCTTGCAGGTCCAGGGAGTGATGGGATCATGGTGACCTGGAAAGACAACTTTGACTCCTTCTACAGCGAAGTGGCTGAGCTTGGCAGGTATGATATAAAACCCAGAGCCCCTTCCAAGAGAGCAAGTGTATGACATAACTGTCTGTAAGAGTAGATAAGATTAGTGGTGAATTTTGCCACCAGTTGGAAGTTATATGAATTATATTTGAAATGTAATGTGTAATTGCCTTTTGATATTAAATATTGAGGGAGTATGGGTGCCTGGGTGGCTCAGTTGGTTAAGCGACTGCCTTCGGCTCAGGTCATGATCCTGGAGTCCCGGGATCGAGTCCCACATCGAGCTCCCTGCTCAGCAGGGAGTCTGCTTCTCCCTCTGACCTTACCCCCTCTCGTGTTCTTATTCTCTCTCTCTCTCGCTCTCAAATAAATAAAATCTTTAAAAACAAAAACAAAAACAAAAAAAACCAAATAAACATTGGGGGAGTAAAGAGGATGTTTTCAGCTTGGGTTCCAAGAGAGAATTGAGGCGTAATGTCATAAGCCATCCATTGATGTAATGACTTAACTCCTCTTCTGTGCCTCTGGGACCACACTAGCTGTGTCCTATCCTTAGGAGAAGTCAGAGGAGTGTCGCTCAGACCCTTTTTTGTGGACCTTAATTTTCTCCTGTGGAGTCCCAGTTGAGAAAGGCTGAATGTGTTCTTCAGATTGGAGATGTAGGTTGGAGTGGCAGGGTCCTCCTGCCAAACAGAGAGAGGGGCCGGTTCTCTCCAGAAGGGGCAGCCAGGCCCAGGGCATCCCATGGCTGAGGGGCTCGGAGACTGGCCAGCTTCCCCGGGTCATTGCGAGCCACGGCCCCTCCACGAGTGGCCAGGGAGAGCAGAGCCTGCGGGCAGGCCTCCAGTCCATTTAGGTTAACAGAGTCTTTTCTCCATGACGTACTCAGAGTCCTCTGAAAATGATCTTCTCGACCTGTTTTCCAGGGGCAGATTCTCTGTCGTTAAGAAATGTGATCAGAAAGGAACCAAACGAGCAGTGGCCACTAAGTTTGTGAACAAGAAGCTGATGAAACGTGACCAGGTCACCCATGAGCTTGGAATCCTGCAGAACCTCCAGCACCCGCTGCTTGTTGGCCTCCTTGATACCTTCGAGACCCCCACCAGCTACGTCCTGGTGTTAGAAATGTGCGTACTGCTCTCCCCAGTTCGTAAGCCTCAGCCTCAACTTAAAGTGATTTTACTGTTGTTTGTTCTCTAAGAAGGACAGAAATCAGGATTTCAGGATCCATACAACTTGTAATGCGTGTGTGTGGGTGTGTGTGTGCGCCTGCTGTCAGAGACCACAGTTCTAGAGCTTTCCAGTAATGGTAGAAAGAAGTATAGTCTTTAGCACATGCTGTCCAAATGAGGGAGCAACGAGCTTAGCATCAAAACACCTCAGCACCACCCGGGTTCCCTCTGGGTCTCAGCCAACCTGGAGGTGCCACCTGCTTGCCAGGATCCCCAAGGGGCCAGGCCTCTGAAGACTCCTGCCCCTGCTAGTGACCGCACGGCTGCTGGGGTCCCGGGGAGCCTCGTGAGTGCTGAGTGGGCCCCCTAAGATCTTGCTCCTGGCCGCTGCTTTGGGCCTGCAGTCCTGCCTGCTAGAGCTCCGGCCCACCACAGGGTGGTCAGAATGGGAGAGTGAGATGCACCTCCCCTAGAGGACGTCCTTGGGAAGGCAGGTGGGCCTCCACGGCCAGAGGAGCCCCCAGTCCCATGGTGTTCAGTGAGCTCTGTGCACCACCCCAGTAAATGGCATAGTCATCTAAGGAGAGAGTGTGAAAACTGACCGAAGAGCAGTGGTCCTCAGTTGGGGGCAGTTTTGCCCCCCAGGGGACATTACGGCCCTGTCTGGAGACTTTTTTGGCCATCACAGCTTGGGTTGGGGATGCCACTGGCATCTAGAGGGTAGAGGCCAGGGATGCTGCTCATCATCCCGCAGAGCCCAGACGGCCCCACAGAGCCCAGACGGCCCCACGGCAGACACTCCGCTGTCCCCCAGTGTTAGCAGTACCAGGGTTGGGAAGCCCACCCTCTCTGAAATATCTTGGCCTTTAGCTGTTTTTAAATTCTATCCTATTCTGGCTGGAGATGCTGGGTGTCCAAGAGCTTCTGCTCATCTGGGGATTTTTTAGCAAGAACTATCTTAAAGTCCTCATCAAAAATCAACAAGACTTCCATTTCTGGCTTAAAATTTAAGTGTGTTCGGCTGTCGTTTCTTTTCAGTAGAAAACTGAATGGTTTGGTCTCGCCGCACTGTTACTAGGATTTATTTTCCTAACAGATTACTACCAAGGTCTCCTCGATTACCCCTCGTAACCGGGCAAGTGGCTGGTTTTCCATTAAGTGTCTGTTGTGCAGACAGAGCGGGGAGCGAGCGAGGTGCTCCGAGAGCCTGGGCCAGACCACCTCACTGCAGGTCTGGCCTTCCCTGGCGAGCTGTATGACCTTGGGAAGGTTGGCGTGAGGATTTAGTGAATTGACAGTAAGCCTTTAGTCCCTGGCCCATGGGCAGCGCTGCATCCATGGTTTTTAAATATCAAAGTAATTCACCGTAGTAGGAAGCCTTTTGAGTGCAGCATGAAACCAGAGGTGCGGGTCGGTAGGTAGTTCCCCCAGCATCCCTGCTCCCACTTCAGGGAAATGGGAACTCTGGGGGCATTTTGATGGAAGGCACAGTTTCAGATTACAGATCCCGAAACTGGGGACAGCGAGCTGGGAGAAGGGCAGCCCTCCATCTCAGGTCACGAGTGAGAGCAGGGGCAGCCCATGTTATGAGGTGGCTGGGCAGAGGTCACTAAGTGTCACGCCTCACCTCTGAGTGTTGTTTTCAAAGGCACCCAGGAAAAGCGCAGCAGGAACGGGGGCGGGGGGGTGCAGGGGGCAGCCCTGTCGTGCTGGCTGTTTTCTCAGCACACCTCAAGGTCTGCCTCTTTACTTACATTAGCTCGTGTGGCCTTCCCGTTGCCCATCTTACAGATGACAAAACGAAGGCTTGGGGAGGTGTATCACTTCGTTGCAGCCTACAGCAGATGCCTGCAGAGCACCTGCCGAGTGCCCACCGTGGCCGGATGGCTTGCATCCCCTCAGCATCCGAGAGGCCGGGCTCACGTGTGAGCCTGCTGGGCGGGAGCTCGTGCTCCCCTCCCCTTCCCCGCTCCCTCTGAGGGCTGGGCGCCCTTGTTCCCCACTCGCATCCATAACGAGGTTGAAAAGAAATCACCCTCTTGATAGAGTCGTGCCTGGAGGTGGAGCTGTGCTCCTGAAACACCAGACTGGTAGGACATTAACAGTGGGCACAGACAAGCTCTTTGTTTCCTCTAAAGTGACCCAGCACCATGACAAGTGTTGCCCACGTTCTTGCCTCCACAGGGCTGACCAGGGGCGTCTCCTGGACTGTGTGGTGCGATGGGGAAACCTCACCGAAGGGAAGATCAGGGCGTATCTGGGGGAGGTTCTGGAAGCCGTCCGATACCTTCACAACTGCAGGATAGCACACCTGGACCTAAAGGTGAGTGGGGCCCCTGGGGCCAAAGCCATCATGTCTGACCGAGGCCCAGCCACCTGGCACGTGGGGGCCTCCTCCCAACGTGTCCACTGCAGGAGGCCTGGGGGGACCGGGGACAAGCAGGAGGAGGTGGGTAATGGGAACCCTGATTTCTAATCTCTGTTTTTAAGATTTTGCTCTCAATGATACAAAGTCAGTGAAGTACTAGATAAACATTTGAGATCTTCACACATTTCATGAGGTTCCAGAAAGTTCCTGAGAGCTTTGCAAGGCTGGTGTGAGACTGGGTCAGTGGTAGCTGAGAAAGGAAGGTGAATATTACTGTTAGTGCTGGGCGTGAAGACGAACACCCAGCTTGCTAAGGCAGCGTTCTCGGGCATGGCGCCTTCGTGCTCACTTACCAGGAGAGCTGTCTGCGGGGAGGGGGCGGCGTTCCCTCTGTGTTGGTGCTGCCTTCTCCTCCGTGGGCCTGCGTGCTCAGAACTGCATCCCTTCTTGCGTTGGAACGGTTTCTTCCAGTAGACTTCGTTGATTCCTGGTGAGCATCCCAAGTAAGCTTGAGATGGGGATTGATGGAAATGACCGTTGTCTTATCCTGTCTTCTAGCCTGAAAACATTCTGGTGGATCAGAGTTTGGCCAAGCCAACGATTAAACTGGCTGATTTTGGAGATGCTGTCCAACTCAACACGACCTACTACATCCACCAGTTATTGGGGAACCCCGAGTTTGCAGCCCCCGAAATCATCCTTGGGAACCCCATCTCCCTGACCTCGGATACATGGAGTGTCGGAGTGCTCACATATGTGCTTCTCAGCGGCGTGTCCCCCTTCCTCGACGACAGCGTGGAGGAGACCTGCCTGAACATTTGCCGACTAGACTTTAGTTTCCCAGAGGACTGCTTTAAAGGAGTGAGCCAGAAGGCCAAGGAGTTCGTGTGTTCCCTCCTGCAAGAGGACCCTGCCAAGCGTCCCTCGGCTGCACTAGCCCTCCAGGAGCAGTGGCTGCAGGCGGGCCACGGCAGTGGCAAGGGGGCGGGCGTCCTCGACACGTCCAGACTGACTTCCTTCATTGAGCGGCGCAAACACCAGAACGATGTTCGACCTATCCGTAGCGTTCAAAACTTCTTACAGAGCAGGCTTTTGCCTAGAGTTTGACCTATCTTGAAGTTCTTTCTCATTCTCTTTCACCTGCCAATCAGCTGTTAATTTGAATTTTGAAGAGAAACACACACCAACAGAACTGATCAGCTGCCGTATGTTCATCGTGTGACATGGGGCTCCGAGTGAGCTGAGCTCGGCAGTGCCTGGGACTCGGGAGCACGCTGTGCTGGGGTGGAGGACCTTCTTGTACACTCTTCGTGAGCGGACACAGCATTGCTGTACCACAGTCTTTTATTCAGGTTTCTGCAAAAAATAAAAAGAAACTTTTTTAAATGAACATGAATAGAATTTTGCAAATTTAACATTTTCCAAGATTTATTCAAGGAAACGAAATGCCTATGTTCAACCACTGGTCTTCACGAACAAAACAGAGATACTGGACCCCTCTGGGGAGGACTCACCCTCGCGGTGGCCATCCCCGCGGCCTCGTCCAGAGCTCAGGGTCCACCTGGCTCTGAGCCCTTCCAGCTGCCGGGTCTGCGTGCGTCTCGCGGGGACGCCAGACTGGGCTCCTGAAACGTGCATTCAACCTCAGACTTTTGCATAAAAATAGAATGAATCGTTCTGCTCTGATGAAATGTAGGCCTTACTTGTATATAAGACTGGTCCTGCCTTCGGTCTGTCCTTTCCCCTCCTGCTCCCCAGCCGCTGCCCAGGGCTTCCTCTGGGGGAGGTCAGAGGGCTCTGCGCATCCACCAAGGACATCAAGTTGGGTCCCACCCCGAGCCCTAGGGGTGGCCTCCCCGTGCTCCCCACCCACCCCCCAGCCGTCAATCAGATTGTTGAGCAGTATACAGTCAGATGAAAATACTGTAAATGCACTCATTGGGGTTTTTTTGGTTTTATTTCATATCATGTGCAATGTTGTGGCTTTAACATTTTATGCAACTATTTATGAAGACCTCTGTTGTACCTGTAATAAATATATAGAAAAAGCACATACTTCGTACAGTGAGCTTTATGGTTTTGTGCGTGTGTCAGGGGTGGGGCGGGGGGGAGGGGGTTGTAGCCCTGTGCTATCAGTTCAAGGAGATTAAACTCTTCGTGGAATTTGTCAGTTTTGAGGACTGTAAAAAGTGATTTCATACTCTGAATATAAAACTGGATAATAGGGTAATGTTTTAAAATTTATTATGCTATTATTCAGAATGCCAAAGTATTATTTTTTTTCCCAAAATCAGTCTGGACATTTACTACTTTTTAAACTTTTTGACGTTCAACTTTCTGTACAAAAATTGGCTGGATTTTGAGCTTTTGGTAAGAAATAAAAGCCAATGAAGCACTAGCCGCCTTGAGGCTGTCACCCGATGTCTGCGTCACTGTGGCAGAATTCACGCCGGGGTGGGGAGGCCTGGGAGCACGCCGCGGGGTTTCTGGGCATGCTTGAGTTTTTCGGGATGTCTTTTTACCTTCGTTGTGTGAAATACACTAATAGGGAGACCAGCCCGCATCCCCAGCCGGCCAGACACCTGGGTCTTGAGCCATAAACTGGCGTAGTTAAGCTTTGCCGCTTCCAATGTATTTTATTTATTCTTTTGTTGGGTTTTTGTTTGTTTCTTGTAAAATTGTACAGAAACTTTTTAAAAGAAATGGATTCAAAACTGGATGTGTATTCGTAACCTCACAACGTTCATTTGTGTATTGTTTCTTTTATTATTTCAGTTAAATTTTTACATAATTTTGCATGTATATTTCTTTGTACAGAGACCTTACATGTTTACACAGTATGATGTGATGTAAATATTTTATTTTGCCATCAGTTATTTTAAAAAATTAAACATATTTGCCTGATTTTTGCGTTAGGCCTTTTATTTAAATTGATCACTATGGAATCGAAAAGAGAGACATCACTGAGGGAGACTGAAAGACTGGCCTCTCCTAGGTCTGGCGGGGAGTTGGAGGGGAGAGTGTTCCGGAGTGGGAATCCGCTGTACAAGGCCAGAAACGGGAGTTGGTCAGGTGCCTGCAGATTGGTTCCCAGAACCCAGACTCCAAAGACACGGGTGCATAAACCAGATTTCAGCTGCACCTTGTCCTGGTTAGAATCTCTAAGGTACCCCACTTCTTGATGGACACACGAATCAGAGCAAAGGGAAGAGCTGTTGCCTCTGGCCACAGAAAAGCAAGCTTAACATCCAAGTGGATCAAAGACCATGAAGCACTTGGGTTCAAGCATCGGTGTTACGAGCAGACCCACGATATGCACCTGCAGAGATCTCCCAGGGGTGGCGGGCCCTCAGCACCTGCCCCGGGAGCTGTGGGGTCCTAGGGCACTGGTAGAACAGGCTTTATTATTCCTCTGTTTGCCGACATCCTGAAGGTAGGACTGGTGGGCAAGGACAACGTTTGCGCTGAGTCCCTAAGTCAGAGGGCACGAGAACCTCACTCTCCCAGAGATGGGTCCCGCCTCGGTCTCAGCGACGCCCAGGGTTTGGGAGGCTCCAGAGGGCCAGAAACACAGGGCTGGGCCCCAGAGGGAGTGGCCTACCTACCACAGTGCAGACCCCAATAGCAAGAGTGGGGCAAGGGGTCTGTCTGCGTGACTTTTCTTGTCATTGGACACTTGCTGAATGAAGTCATTATGCCTGTAGGACTAGCAAAGCATTCTCCCAAGTGAAAAATGGCCTATCGTGATCACTTACCTAAATTTTTATTCCTCAAAAATCATGATGCTTTGTATTCTGCATGTTACCATTTATAAATTCTTTTTTTTAAGATTTTATTTACTTATTTGACAGAGCGAGAGAAGGAACACAAGCAGGGGGAGAGGGAGAGGGAGAAGCAAGCTTCCCACTGAGCAAGGAGCCCGATGCGGGGCTCGATCCCAGGACCCTGGGATCATGACCTGAGCCGAAGGCAGACGCTTAACGACTGAGCCACCCAGGCACCACACCATTTATAAATTCTTTAAAACTCAGGGATTCCTTTTAGCTCTAAAGGGAAGAAGAATCAGTATTTCAGCAGAACACACAATGGGACTATTTTTTTTTTTTTTTAAGATTTTATTTATTTTTTTGACAGAGAGAGACACAGCGAGGGAGGGAACATGAGCAGGGGGAGTGGGAGAGGGAGAAGCAGGCTTCCCGCCGAGCAGGGAGCCCGATGTGCGGCTCGATCCCAGGACCCTGGGACCATGACCCGAGCCGAAGGCAGACGCTTAACAACTGAGCCACTCGGGTGCCCCACAATGGGACTATCTTAATCCAAGGATATTAGACCATCTTAAATCTTGGGAAAGAGAGATCCTTTCAAATGTACGTTTCTGAGACATGAATTTGA
Organism: Neomonachus schauinslandi; assembly: GCF_002201575.2. Lineage (NCBI taxonomy): Eukaryota > Metazoa > Chordata > Mammalia > Carnivora > Phocidae > Neomonachus > Neomonachus schauinslandi. Next base: position 139,298,653 of record NC_058409.1, on the reverse strand, counting down.
GATCCTTGCCCAAAACAAAATACAAAATATTTCCATTATCCCCCAGATTCCTCGTGCCCCTTCCCTGCCAAGGGTGATTGCTGTTCTGATTTCGATCATGCTTAGGTTAGGATCATGCTTTGAATTCATATAAGTAGAATCATACAGAATGTACTTTTTAAAATCAAGCTAAACTTTATTGTGAGATCACCATAGATGTACAAGCAGTGGTAGGGGATGTCCCCTTTCCCCTGTTCTCCCCTGTGATAATGTCTTGAAAACATACCATATATCACAACCAGGATATTGACATTGATGCAGTCAGGATGCAGGGCATCCCATTGCTGCCAGAATCCCCCCAGCCCCTTTGTAGCCATGCCCACCCCCTCCTTAGCCCTCCCTTAATCTCTGTCAACTACTTCTCTGTTCTCCGTTTCTATAATTTTGTCATTTCGAGAACTTTAAATAAATGGAATCATACAGTATGTAACCATTTGAGATGGATTTTTTAGCTGAGCATGATTCTGTGGAAATTCATCCAGGTTGTGGTATATATCAATAGTTTTCCTTTTTATTACTGAGTAGTATTCCAGTGGCATGGATGTACCATAGCTTAGCTGTTCGCCCACGGAAGGACATCTGGATTTTTTCTGGCTTTTGGCTATTACAAATACTTCTAAGAACATTTGTGTGCAGATTTTTGTATGAACATAAGTCTCTGTTTCTCTGGAATGTCAGACAATTGGAAGATCACATGGCAGTTACAAATTTCATTTTTTAAGGGATAGCCAAACTTCTCCAGACTAGCATTTTACATTCCCACTGGCAAAGTCTGAGTAATCCGGTTTCTGCAACTTTGCCAGCATTTGGTTTTGTCACTATTTTTTTATTTAGCCATTCTGACAAGTGTATAGTGATGTTATTGTGGTTTTAAGTTTTATTTCCCTCGTAGTTAATGATTTTGCACATCTTTCCATGTGCTTATTTGCCATCTGCTTACTCTGTTCCATAAAACATCCCTTCATGTCTCATTTTCTCATTAAATGGGTTTTAAGAATTCTTTATACATTCTAGATACTAGTCCTTTGTCAGAGATGTGGCGTGCAAATATTTTCTCCCATTTCATCTTCTTAACAGGATCTTTCACAGAGAAATATATTTTAATTTTGATGAAGTCCTATTAATTCTTTTTTTGTGGATCAAGCTTGTTGGTGTCAAATCAAAGAACTTTTTTTTTTTACCTAACCCCAGAGTGAACTTTTTTAACCTAAGCGTTTTTTTTTTTTTCCCTAAACGTTTTAAGTTTTATATTTTACATTTAAGCCCATGATCCATTTTGAGTTAAATTTTGTATTAGGTATAAAATTTAGGTTGAAGGTTTTTTGGGGTATTTTTTGCCTTCTTGTTTTCTTGTTTTTGTTCACATTTTGCAGATTGAAGACCAATTTTTTTTTTTTCCAGCACCATTTGTTGGAAAGGCTACTCTTTTGTGATTTTGTGAAAAATCAATTGGGCCTGTTTATGTGAGTTTTTTCTGGGTTCTCTATTCTGTTGATCTAATTCTCTTTCTCCACCATTACCACACAGTCTCGATTACTGTAGCTGTGCAGGAAGTCTTGAAATCAGGTAGACTAGGGGCACCTGGGTGGCTCAGTCGGTTAAGCGACTGCCTTCGTCTCAGGTCATGATCCTGGAGTCCCGGGATCGAGTCCCGCATCGGGCTCCCTGCTCAGCGGGGAGTCTGCTTCTCCCTCTGATGCT
>NC_058409.1:139281038-139296903 GCF_002201575.2 Neomonachus schauinslandi | reverse complement strand
CCCCCATCGGGCTCCCTGCTCAGCGGGGAGTCTGCTTCTCCCTCTGACCCTCGCCCCTCTCATGCTCTCTGTCTCTCATTCTCTCTCTCTCAAATAAATAAAAAAAAAAATGAAAATTTGACAATCACGACTGAATATGACTGCTATAAAATACCTTACATAGGGGCGCCTGGGTGGCTCAGTCGGTTAAGCGACTGCCTTCGGCTCAGGTCATGGTCCTGGAGTCCCGGGATCGAGTCCCACATCGGGCTCCCTGCTCGGCGGGGAGTCTGCTTCTCCCTCTGCCCCTCCCCCCTCTCATGTGCTCTTTCTCATTCTCTCTCTCAAATAAATAAATAAAAAATATTTAAAAAAAAAGAAATCAGGTAGACTACACTGCTCCTCCCACCTTATTTTTCCTTTTCAAAATTGGTTTTAGCTATTCTAGTTCCTTTGCATTTCCATATAAATTTTAAAATAGTCTTGTCTACATCTAAATGTATCTTACTCAGATTTTTATAGGCATTGCCTTAAATTTGTTTATCAATTTGGGGAGAATTGGTACCTTCACTATGTTGAGACTCCCATGAATACAATATGGTTCTCCATTTCTATAGATCTTTGATTTTTTTCATCAGCATTTTATAGTTTTACAAGTTCTTATATGTGATGGCTAGAATTATACCCAAGTATTTCCTTTTTTAAAGCAATTATAAATTTATATCATACTTTTAATTTTGGTGTCCATGAATTTATTGCTATTATATAGAAATTGAAACTGATTTTTGAATGTTTATTTTTTATCCCATTCTTCTCGCCAGTAATTTTCTTTACTCCAACATCTACTTTATCTGACATTAGTGTAGTCACTCCTACTCTTTTTTTCTAATTAATGTTTGCATGATACACCTTTTTCCATCCTTTACCTGTCAATACACCTACACCCTTATATGTAAGTAGATTGCTTATCAACAGCATATAGTTGGCTCATGTTTTTTAATCCACTGTACCCACCCATCTCTATCTTTAGTTAGTGTATTTAGATCATATACATTTAATGTAATTACTAATAAACTTAAGGCCTAAGCCTGCCCTTTTATTTTTCGGCTTACTGTTCTTCTCTCTGGTTTTCATTTCTCCGTGTTTTCTTTTGCCTGCCTTCCTATGGGTTGCTTGAACACTTTTAGAATCCCATTTTGCTCTATACTGATTTTGAATGTATCTCTTTGTATGGCTTTAGTGGTTGTTCTAGATAGTACAGTGTGTGTGTGTGTGTGTGTGTGTGTGTGTGTGTGTGTGTAAGTCATCACAGTCTGTTGGTGTCATCATTTTACCAATTTGAGTGAAATACAGAAACCTCACCTGTCTTTATGTCTCATTACCTTCTCCAGTTTATAATTGTTTTAAATATTTCCTCCACTTAAATTTAGAATCACATCACACAATGTGGTGATTTTTGCTTCAACCATCAAACGTAATTTATTTTTTTAAGATTTTATTCATTTATTTTAGAGAGAGCATAACCAGGAGGGAGGGGTATAGGGGAGGGAGAGGGAAAGAATCTCAAGCATACTCTGTGCTGAATGCAGAGCCCCATGCAGGCCTCAGTCTCATGACCCTGAGATCATGACCTAAGCCAAAACCAAGAGTGGGATGCTTAACCGACTGAGGCACCCAGGCGCCCCCATCAAACAATTTAGATGCCTTGATTTGCCCCTTCATTCCTGATGATATTTTCCCTGGAGTAGAATTCTGAGTTGACAGTTCTTTTCTTTCAGCACTTGAAAAACATTGTGCCACTTCATGGTTTCTGATGAGAAATCTACAGTCGTTCAAATTTTTCCCCTACAGGGCGCCTGGGTGGCTTAGTTGGTTAAGCTTCCAACTCTTGATTTCAGCTCAGGTCATGATACCAGGGTGGTGGAATCGAGCCCTGCATTAGGCTCCGCGCTCAGTGGGGAATCTGCTTGAGATTCTCTCCCTCTTCCTCTCCCCTCTGCCTGTCCTGCTCGCACATGCTCTCTCTCAAATAAATATATATATATATATATTTTTTTTTAAGATTTTATTTATTTATTTGTCAGAGAGAGAGCACAAGGAGGGGGAGCGGCAGGCAGAGCAGTAGAGGGAGAAGCAGGCTCCCCGGCGAGCAAGGAGCCCGATGTGGGACTCGATCCCAGGACCCTGGGATCATGACCTGAGCCGAAGGCAGACGCTTAACGACTGAGCCACCCAGGTTCCCTATATATATATTTTTTTAAATTTCCTTCTTATAAGTAAGATGTTTTCCTCTCTCAAGATTTTTTTCTTTGTCTTTAGTTTTCAGAAGTTTGACTGTGAGTGTCTTAGCATTGGATTTATTTGTGTTTATTCTGTCTGAGACTAAGATTCTTAAATCTATATGTTTAGGTCTCTTACCAAATTTGTTTTCAGCCATTTCTTCAAGTACTTCTTTTTCCTTCTTCAAAGACATTAATGGCATTTTTGTTTTGGTTCCATAAGCTTTTGAGGCAGTATCCCCACCAATCTCTGACCCCAGCCCTAAGCCACTTGCTTTGTGTTGAGATTGGGTAAATTCTGTTTTTCTGTCTGCACATACATGGAGTCTTTCCTCTGTCCACTCTAGTCTGCCATTGAACCCATACACTGACTTTGCTTCAGTTGTGGTATTTCTCCCCTCGTGGGGGGAGCTGGGTTTCTAGGCAGCGGCGTCAGGTGGCTCCTGCAGGAGCAGGGTGACATTCTGATGGACTCTGACACAACCCAACATTTGCCTCCTCCAATATCTCTGCTTCCATTGGCCATTTCTTATTTACAATTCAAAAAAATTGTCGGGGTTGATCTTCCACTATGTGGCTGTCATCCTATTGAAAGCGCAGCTCAGGGGCCTCTTCACAGGCCCACTGAGTCTGTCGGGGGTGTCCCGGCTTTCTCTGTCCCGAGAATATGACAGTTAAAGCCTGTGCTGGGCAGAGTCCTTGTGAAGGCCCAAGAAAAGCAGAGACTTTAAAACGAATCACCTCATTTATAATTGCTGCTTATAGAAAACACATCTCTGCTTCATTTTTGAAGATTAAAAACCTCTTTTACTCAGTCTTACCCGGTCCATCCATTTCTTTAGAACTAAATTTATCTCGTGTTAATGTACTTACACAGAAAAGTATATTTGAAAACGAATAGCATAAAAACCAGTTTTCAAGACACACCCTCATGATCATTTGAGAACTGCCTGTACTGCGTATTGTTAAGATATGGTAATGACCTGGTTTCCATATTTATTTTTACACCAAAAGGGAAAAGATGCAAAGCACTGACTTTTTGCAAACATGGAAATGACCTCCCAGCGCTAAGCTCCACCACGCCAGGAGTTACAACAGTAGACTCACCTAAGGTGAGAAGTCATTGTTCTTTTATTTTCCTTTTCAGTGTTATGGCCAACTGGGTGAAATAGGAAATATGAATGAGAGCAGGCATTACAACAGGGCAGATGTTAAATTCACTCTCCTGGGCTCCTGTGGACCATCCGATTTTTCTTTGAGGCCACCTCTCGCTCTGGGGGACTTCCTCAGGCCGCGGCTGGGGGCACCTTCTCTGACCCACAGGCTCCTTCCCTAGCTGACCTCAACTGATCTCGTCCCTTTGTATGACATTGTGTTAGTTGCCTGTGGCTTTTTAACAAATTGCCACAAACATGGTGGCCTGACACAAAGGAAGTGCCTTCTGTCATGGTTCTGGAGGTGAATAGCCCAACATCAGCATCACTGGGCTGAAATCAAGGTGTTAGCAGGGCTGCGTTCCCTCCGTAGGCTCCAGGGAAGGGTCTGTTCCTTTCCCCTCTGGCATCTGGTAGCTTCCAGCATTCCTTGGCTGGTGGCCACATCATTCCAGTCTCAAAGGCCAGCGTCTTGAAATCGCTCACTGCTCATCCTCACATTCCCTTCTCCTCTGTGTGTGCAAAAAACCCTGGTGCCAGGCTCCTATGGGCACACTTGTGATAGCATTTAGGGCCCACACGGATAATCCAGGAAATCTCCCTAGCTCAAGATACGTACCTTAATCACATCCTTGCCATATCAGGTAACATTCATAGCTTCCAGGGATTAGGACATAGATCTCTTCTAAAGGGCCATTTTTCAACATACCATGTCATCTCTGTGCCAACAACCCTAACTTCGTGTCTCCAGCAAAGTTCCGTTTGCTCCACATCACGTACCCATGAAGGGTATCAGGATGTACCACCCCAAAACGTATCACTTTGGATTATTTTCAGAGGAAGGCAATTGAAATAGATAGAAGAAAAGCTTCCTTCCCTCCCCATTTGCCTAAATGCAGGACATAAATCTTCAAAAGAGCCTCTCCCCTCTACCAGGAAGGACAACAGTTAATCACCAGAGACAACTCTAGACCCCGTCAGCCTAGAGTCAGTACCAAAGGAATCTACGTAACAAACTTTACTAATTAGCCTTTACCTCCACTCGGAAACCTAAAACTGCTTTCCTTCTTGTGGTCATTTGAAGGTGCCATTTAAGTCAGAGTTCTAAGCCACCTCCTTGAGTTATTTCCCCCTGTGTATCTCCCATGTATAGATGACATTTACATGTTAATAAACTTCTGTTTCTTTTCTCTTGTTAATTTGCCTTTTATTGCAGGGGTCTGAGCCAAGAGCCCAGAAGGATAGAGGGGAAAATCAGTTTTCCTCCCCCATATCCAACCCTCTACTTGGACGTTGAAATTCACCTCTCATCTAACCGCCAAGCCATGGCCCTTTACCCAGATGTTGGGCCAGATATTTCAAAGCCGATCTTGGCCCTGCCTCTCCCCTGCCCCTCGCATTTCCTCTACCTCCAAACACATGCCCTTCGGCCCCCTCCTCTTTCCACCACCTCACGCCAGGCCCCCATGCATCCCACCGAGGCCTCCTAATCAGACTCCTGCTTCCAGTTCTACACACTTTCAGTCGGTGACCCCCTCAGAGCAGAGTCAGCCTGGGGAGATGCCTGTGTCTTCCCTGCCTAAGCCCTCAGGGGACTTCCCAGTGCTGTGAGGAAATGTCCAGCCCCCGCCGTGTCTCTGCCCCACTACACACCAATCTCCTCGCTGCCTCTGTTCTGACCACTTGCCTTTGTTCAGGCCTGGAACATGCTGCCATCCCCACTCCGCGGGCCCTTTACACCATCCTGTCCCTCCCTGGCACTCTGCACCCCCTTGCTGACACCCTGTCTTGATGTGACTGCTTCCTCATCCTCTAACTCGGGTTAGGTGTCCTTGGAGATAAGCCTTCCTGACACCTGAGGGATGGCCTATTCCGATCTCTCAGGCCCTGTTCTTTCCCACATTGCATGTCCCTGCATGAACTAATGTGCTTTGTTTCTGTGTTTCACCCCAGATGGTAAGCTCCATGAGGGCAGGGAGCTTGTCTGTCTTCATCACCGTTTCCAAGTGCTCGGTCTGTGCACAATAAGTCATCCCCACTCATAACATCAAGACGTGTCCTGCAAACCCTTCCAGGACAGTCTCTGCTTCTGCTGGGGGCTTGTACCTGACAGACTGGAGGGATGAAAAACCGAGGAACAGCCTTTAGAAGTCCCGGGCTCAAGCTTTGTGAGTTCTCGGAAGATTTTTTTCCTTCATTCATCTCAGCAAAGCCCACACGAAGGGTTCTGCATTTTGGTTCTGAAGTGTGGGCACTGTTTGTTTGCCAGCCTGATGAATTACAGTGTTGTACACTCCGAACTGCTCAATGAATCAGGGCAGGAAGCCTGCGCACATGGTCAGGTGTTTGTTTCTTTCCAACAATCTGGTAGGCTCTACACGCCCCAACCAAGTTTTATCTAGATCAGGGTCATCCAAAAGAGCTTTCTGCAGTGATGGAGAATGTTCTACATCCGTGCCGTCCAGTATAGTAGCCCCTAGCCATGCTTGGCTATTGAGTGCTTGAAATGTGGCTAATGCAAGTAAGGAAGTGAATTTTGCTTTTGTTTAGTATTAGGTATTTTAGATGTAAACAGTTCCTATTCTGGACAGCATAGCTGGGGACACCTTGCGACGAGGAAAGGGGACTCTACGGGAGCTGTCCCGGGTGAACTCAGAAGGATCCTACAGAGGTATAATGAGCAGAGGGGGCTTCCTGAAGTGTTGGAACAGTGGTGACTGAGAAGCTCAAGGGAGGGGGTCCGTGGTGTGGGGAGAAAGGCCCCAAACACTCTTCACGGGGTGCATGGCCTTGGCCATGATCCATGTACATGAGAGTCTCCACAAGCAAACAGGAGTTTAGTTGCATGGAGGTAGACTGCAGAAGAAGTTCTGACCTGGGTCAGACGGAAAGACAGAGACTGACAGTCCTGTTGGAGAAACTGACTGAGCCACCCGGGCACCTGGAGAAATTGATGTTTTAACAAAGGGTTATTAAAGGGTGCAGGCAGGGAGGGTCAGGACCGGTCCCTCCGTGGACAGGGTACCCTCCACAGGGGCGGAGGCCTCTTGGGGACCGAAGCAGCCGGCCTGAGGCAATGCCACACAGCAAGGCATCATCCTTCCTCCCTCTGCCTCCTGCTGGTGCTCTCCCAGGGCTGATTCCCACCAGAAGCCAGGCAGCATAGGTTTCAGCCTCCAGGACAGGGTGAGTTGCGAGGACTGCATGCATCTGAGGGTCGCCAGGGAAGGAGGAAAGAGCAGACAACATACAAGGATGACCCACCTCTTACAACAACCCAAATCTACCCACCACCAAATCCTGGCGAGGATGTGGAACAGCAGGGGCTCCCAGTCATTGCTGGCGGGAATGCAAAACTACAGCCACTTGGGAAGGCAGTTTAGCAGTTTCTTACAAAACTAACCCTTTTCTCACTATCAAATCCAGCAATCATGTTCCTTAGTATTTACCCAAAGGAGTTGAAAACATGTCCACACAAAAACCCACGCACGGATTTTTATAGCAGCTTTATTCATAATTGCCAAAACTTGGAAGCAGCTAAGATGTCCTCACCAGTAGGTGAGTGGATACATAAACTGTGGCCCATCCAGTCAACGGAATATTATTCAGTGCTAAAAAGAAATGAACTGTCAAGCCGGAAAAAGACACGGAGGGAAGTTAAGTGCTTTTTTACTAAGTGAAAGATGTCGATATGAAAAGGCTTATCACATACTGTATGATTCTAACCCTATGACATTCTGGAAAAGGCAAACTTTTGGAGCCAGTAAAAAGATCAGTGATTCGCCGGAAGTTAAAGAAGAGAGAGGGATGAATAGGCAGAGCACAGGATTTATAGGGCAGTGAAAATAGTTGACCCTCGAATGACACAGGTTTGAACTGCATGGGTCCACTTCTATGCGGAGTTGTTTTGTTTTGTTTTGTTTCAATAAATGCAGTACCAGACTGCAAATATATTTTCTCTTATGATTTTCTTAACATTTTCTTTAGCTTTATTGTAAGAATACAGTATATAATGCATATAACATACAAAATAGGTGTTAATCGACTCTGTTACTGGTAAGGCTTCTGGTTAACAGGCTATCAGTAGTTAAGTTTTGGAGGAATCAAAAGTTACACATGGGTTTTCAACTGCATGGGGGCTTAGCACCCCAACCCCCACACTGTTCAAGGGTCAACTGTACCCTGTATGATACTTTAATGGTGGGTACATGTCAGCATACATTTACCCAAACCCACAGAATGTACACCAAGTGTGAGCCCTAATGTAAACTCTGGACCTTGGATAATCATGATGTGTCAGTGTGGGTTCATTAATGGTAACAACTACTCCACTCTGGGGGGAGTATTAATAGTGACGAGGCTGTGCATGCTTGGGGGCGGGGGTATATGAGGAATCTCTGTCCTTTATGCTCCATTTTGCTGTGAACCTCAGACTGCTTTTAAAAAATAACGATTTCCTTTCTGGCTTTTGGGGGGATTTGGGGGTTTTGTTTTTGGTTTGGGGGGGTTTTTTGGTTTTTGGTTTTTTTAATGCAAGCATGAGGGCATTGGCTCCCAGAAATGGTGGGCAAAGGACTGCAATCCAAAGCCAAAGAAGGTACATGGTTGAAAAATAACACATGAAGGATGTGTCAAATCACACTAGCCGTTGGGGAAAAGCAAACTGAGAATTGAGACCCTGGTGAGATGTCACTACCCCCCATTACAGTAGCCAAAATTAAAAGTAGCGTCAACACCAAATACAGGGGAGGCGGAGAAGAAACTGGATCACTCGTATGTTGCTGTTTGGACATAAAATGATACAGTTACGCTGGAAAACACTTTGGCATTTCAAGAAATTGAACATACACTTACCATTTAAGTCAGCAATCATACTCCTGGGTATTTACTCCAGAGAAATGAAAACTTACCTCCACAGATAGACCCGAACACAGTTGTTCTTAGCACGTGTATGTGTAATAACCCCAGACTAGAAACAGCTACGGCCTCCTGCAGGAGGTGAGCCGGGAGGTCTGCACCATGGCATTCTGCTTCCTCATCTGAAGTAACAAACTATTGATACGCTCAGCAGTCTGGATGGATCTCAAGGCAATTATGCTGGGTGGAAAAAGCCAAATTCAAAGCATGGAACTAAACACATGCACTGTACCAATGTCAGTTTGCTGGGCTTGCTGTCACACGGTACTTACTTAAAATGGGACCAAACTTGCTGATGGGTATACGGGACTTCCCTGTACTATCTTTGCAACTTTCTGTGAATTTATAATTATTTCAAATTAAAAATCACAAAAACAACAAAAACAAAACACAACCCTTGACCTTCTCCCAGCCAGCCAGCTAGCCCCACAGCAGGCCCAAGACTCCGGCTTTGGCGTGACCAGCCCTACCTCCCCAGACCACCACGGGATAGTCTCCCCTGGACTGATGAACATCCGAACGTCACGGCCCCAAGAATACCCTTCCCTCCCGATTCAGTAGCCAGAAGGCCTCCCCTTGCCCCTGGGCCTCACTGCATGCAGAGCCGCTGCCCAACCCCGCTCTTAACCCACTTCCTGCCTGCCTCTTACCTCCTCCTCCCTGCTAGGCCGGTGCGAGGCCAGGATGGGGTCAGTAGTGGGGGTACGAGGGGGGGGTCCATCCTCAGGGCCCCTCCGCCCTGCGGCCCAGCACACACCAACCAGCCTCAGCCCCAGGCCCCATACTCCGTCGGCCGGAGCCAGGCCCAATCCCAGAGCGGCAACCGGGACAAATTTCTCAATGGAAAGAGAAGCCAGCTTCCTCGGGCTGAGTTCAAACTTCCGGTTGGCAAGCGTATCGCCTTCCTCTGGCTAGTTGGCAAGGGAATTCCAGGTACTTCATTGTTTCTGCGGCTGCAGGCTGCCCGGGAAAGCTCACCTCTGTCTATAGGCTGTTACTTGTGTAGGAAATTTTATTCATAACCCCTGATTCCTTTGGGGCTACAATCCAGCTAAGAAGGTGGGACCTGCTCTGTTCTGCTGAGGTGGAAAATTCCAGGCTGTCCTTATCCCAACACAAACCCCGTGAGTAAACCTCCTTAAACTATTTGCCAAATGTCAGGGTGGCTTCCACCGCGACTGCCACGTTGACTGTGCGGACACCACATTGTGTGTGTGTGTTCACAAGACGGCTTGCCTCCACAGTTAACCTGTAATTCTTAAATCTTTGCTTACAATTCTGCCACGCTCGAAAGAAGACTTCGCATAGAGCTATATGTCATTTCGCAGATGCCAGGAAAATGAGAGCATAGGTTTATTAACTTAAAAAAAAAAAGATAATAAGATCTGTAACGCTAAGTGGAAAAGACCATCTTTTGCTGTGGGTCCCCTACGCCATTTTACTATGAAACACTGCCCTTCACTTTTAAATGACATGAAGGAGAAATAATCTGTCCATGTATTGGCTTTAGATGGAGTTTGGTCTTTTGCTAGGAAGCTTGGCGGTTATTCCCTTTCCTTTTAATAGCTGGGAGATAAGCAAAGTACAAGAAAAAGGGTTCAACCAAAGAGCTGCGGTCTCTAAATTAGAGACCTGGAAAGAGGTTCCATCTGTGAAAAGTTTGGCTGCCCCACTTCTTCACTTAGGTCTCACTTCACCTAGCCAAAATTACCATCCTCTCTGCCCCGTGATTAAAATTCACAGGTTCTGGGCTGCATGTTGAGCAAAGTGGTATTAAAGTGCTAGCTCCAGGGGCACCTGGCTGGCTCAGTCGGTAGAGTGTGCGACTCTTGATCTTGGGATTGTGAGTTTGAGCCCCACGTCGGGTGTAGAGATTACTTAAAAAAAATAAAAAATAAAGTCCTAGCCCTAGGCAAGAATTTCCGATTCCACACCACTGAATACCCACCGGCACCTCGCATCCTAAAGTGCTTCCAAGTGTGGATAGCAGGCAAATATGTATCTCTAGAATAATTTCTAAGAGATTCGAGAAGCTGAGGGGACGGGGTGACTTAACCATTGTGCGTGTACATTTGCCGAGTCATAACCTTCCCGCCCTGGCTTTGTCTTCCACAAATGGGTTTTGTCCCCATGGTTATGTGGAAATTGGCAAGCTGATTCTAAAATTCATATAGAAATGCAAAGGGCCATGAAAAGCCAAAATAATCCTGAAGAAGAACAACGAAGCGGGAGCCCTTCTATGACCAAACGACAAGACCGATTCTAAAACTCCAGCAATCAGGACCCTGTGGAATTGGGCACCCATGGGCAGCCCAAGTTGTCTCTGGTGTTTCTAGGTTGTGCCAGAATTCAGAGACCATGAGTGCTTGGGAGAAGAGCCTGGACTTAAATGGCTGGTACTTAAGAGGAAGGCCTGGGCTGGACACTCAGGTCAGAGCATCATTAGAATGGTGAATCTAGAGGTACTTAGACTGTCTTGTGAAGAAAAGAAGCCAGCGTGGTAGGTGAGTGAAGAAGACAGACGGCTGAAGCTCTAAGTTGGTTATTTAGAAAGTGATACCACTGTTCCTTTAAGAACATTTTTTCTAAATTCCCCTTTCATTAACTTCCTCTTGGGAAATGTATGGTTTAGGCCAACTGACTAGATTAGCGTTGATTTGTGTGACCAGTCCAACACTCAAATGTTGCATAGGCTGCCGGACACACACGAATGGTCTCACTGTCACTTTTTTGGGGCAGTAATAATACTAATATTCAAGGCATTCTGAAAACCTCTTAAGATAAAGCTAAAGCAAACAAAAGAATCTATTGAATAAATTAAGGTACATTCATACAAGGAAATACTATTTATTAAATCAATAAGGTCATCTCTCTGTGTAGATTCAGAAAAAAATAAATTATTAAAATAATTTAAAAAACACACAGTGTCTTGCAATGTGGGGAAGGAATTCAAACGTTATTTTTATTCAGTCCTCATAACCACATATAACTAATCCTATCATGGAAGTTCACAAGGTGTAGAATCTGTGGTCTGAAGAATGGTCATGGGCATTTCATTCTACTGGCATCTTATGAAGAATGTGTTGGTTAACTTCATCCTGGCCCCTCAGTCCCGGGTATCTGGCCTCCGGACTCCATCACTGCTCAGATGTGGCCCCTGGGCCAGCAGAATCAGCATCACCAGGCTGCTGGGTTAGAAATGCAGCATGTCCGTTCCTACCTGGATTATCAACACAGCCATTCTTTCCTTCTTTCAACCAAGTAATGGGCTCCATGTTGTTTTTAACTTGTGTAACGCACATATAACGTTGGGGTCAATGTAAAAATCCATGTGGTGAAAAAGAATTGAGGATTGCATTGTGCCCAAGATGTGCAATGCATTGCCGCACGAAAGCGTGTAAACCTATGGACTTAGAAGTGACCAGAGAGACCTATACACAAAAGGAAGACTGATCTTAAGTCTTCTCATTACCTCCTGACTTCTCATTACTTCATTCATGGCCCAGACTTCCTGTTTTGTCCAAGCATATCTATAATGAATAAGGAATTAAATAAAATATAGTTCAGCCTGGAAAAAAAAAAAAGAATGTCAGCCCCCATCCAGACCTAAATCTGCATTTTAGCAAGATCCCCTGGGGCTGAATCTGCTCAGTAGTCTGAGAAGGGCCCAGTTTGGCTGGAAGGCATTTAGATGGCTCTGCTGCTTAAGTTCTCCAGACTCAGAGCATTATCATCAACAACACACAGGCCGAGATGAAACCTCACTTCTCACTCCTCAGTGCAGAGTCTTTAAAATGACAAAGAAAAGGGTGGAAAGTCCGGGGTGGGTGGGGGGGGGGGGGAAGGACACAAAGCACCCCTGGCATTTGTTTACCCTGAGATAAATAGCTGGGGCTTTCTGAAGCAGGACTTAGGAAGAGAACAAAGTCCGAGTTTGTGGAAGCAGCCACGTTTCTTCAAGGGAGGTAAACATGCCAGGCTTTGTTAATCTTTGCATGATAAACCAAGCTGAGCACTTACACACAGCACACACCAAACAATGTCCTGCGAGAGGAAAAACTTTTAATCCATAAATTACAGCAAGAGCTTGGAAGGAAATCAAGGCCTTCGGTCAGGGACAAGACTCTCAAGAGACACGTTCCAGAATACACAAGACAGCAGGGCCTTGGGAGCAATAAATAAGGTGCATTCATATCCCGAGACACAGCGAAGGCCGTCCCAGCCCCTCTCTTTCTGTATACCTTCTCTCTTGACTTAGTGATCAAATTGCAGTTAAATGCCTGATGATAAAGGCACAGTGCCTAATAAATTAAAACATTTAAAGCTTGAATATCCCATTCCTCCACTTGAGTTGTAATTAAAAAAAATTATTGTAAAGAAGGTAAAATTAGAATTTGAACTTGATGTTATTTGGCCAGGAGTCCTCCGAGCAGTAAGGTGTAACACAGCCTAGGAAGTTCACCAGAAGTTGGTTAGAGCGGAGACGGCCAAAGAGAGATCATTCTGTCCAAAGAGGCGTCTGTGTTCTAGAGGGAGTCATGGGAGGATGAGACGGACAAGCACCAATGGGGGAGAGTCATTCTGTCTCCGTTTCAAATGAGGGGGACCAATTTGTCCCAGTTGTCTGGGAGCTTCCCAGTTTTAGACCCTGGGAGACCCTTCAGTCCTGAACAAACCAGGACGACTAGTCCCCCTGCTATGCCTAAACCCGGGATAACGGGGCTGCATCCAGAACAGCAGGGGCAGGGGGCCTCGGTGAGTCAGCAGGGCTGGGGCGCCTGCTGGGGAGGAGAAAAAAGCAGGGCTGTCATTTCCAAGCACGGGTCCGCTAGTCCCCCATGGAAGCTCTTCCAACAAAGGTGGTATTTTTAAAACCAGGCTTTTATTTGGAGCAGGCTTCTTGAAAAATCCTTGAAAATGCTTCCTGTTTTTAATTAAGAAGATCCCTGGAACATTTCCATGGCCTCTCATTGTGCCTTATTTTAGTTCAGATTTCATTCTTCCTCCTCACACCACCGTAAACCTGAAACAAAGGCAAAGACAGAGACGTCCACCCCTGTGCTGCAGGTGGCCGTCACGGCGTGAGACCGCCACCAAGACACAGAGGCAGCTCACGTCTAGTGCCATGCTGCATGCCGGCTGGCGGTTTGGCACGACCAGTGGTCTGGTCCCTCCCCGTCTGAGCAAAGGCACCCACGTAGCGTTGTGCAAGCCGCACACTCTGGGCTGCAAGGAACAGGGGCTCTAAGTGTGGGTGCACCTGTCTGGGAATCTGAACCACTGGGACATCTCAGCAGCCGCACCCCCAAGCGATTCTCGGACCCCAGCTGGACGCCCCTATAGGACGCCTCCACTGTCGACCTGGAAATGATGTCACATCCCACAGGTTGAGGGCTCCGTCCCACAGGACTGCCCCCCCCATGATCCTCAGCCGCCCACCCGGCCTCAGACTCCGGTCGTCAAGCCGGGGTGTCCCCTGTGCTTCTGAGGAACCGGCGATAGGCTGGGGGTTTCCGCAGCCCCCTCCTTGGGTCCCATTAATTTGCTGGAGGGGCTCACAAAACGCAAAGAAACTTCTTACTTACTAGATCACCGAATTGTTGTGAAAGGATGGAACTCAGGAACAGCCAGGTGGACGAGATGCACGGAGCAAGGTTGGAGGGGGCGGTGGGAAGGGCTCAGAGCTTCCATCACCACCGTCCCAGGATTCCCATGTGGTTCACCAACGCATCGCTGTCTTAATCGTCCGTCAGGATTTCTATGGAGATTTCATGCCGTGGAGGCTCGGGGATTAAGTCCTGGGCCGTGCGTGACCTGGGTGACCGAGTCAACCTCCAGTCCCTCCCCACCGCCAGAGGGAAGGAGGGAAGGGACTGGAAGTTCCAACACGAATCACAAGGAACGTTGTCTCTGGGCAACCGGTTCCCCTCCTTAGCTGCCCTGGGGGCTTTCCAAAAGTCACGTCATAACCTAACGGAAGATGCCCTTAGGGCTCCCCTCTCTGAAAGTCCCAAGGCTTTCAGAAGCGCTGAGCCGGCCGCAGGAGGAAGACCCGATACATACTTCTTATTGTGAACCGCCGTCTCGCAGACCACGCCAAGCAGTTGGGAGCCACTTGGGGCTCAGAGCCAGAGCCTGGGACCTTCTCCCTGGGCCTCCAGAAGCAGCACAGCCTGCGGCCGTCACCCCTACTCCAGGGCACATCACAGGACGGAAAGCGGCCTGGCTCCTCCTGGCCAGACTCGGGACTCCTGTAACCACCGCGGCCAGGCCTAAGCCCAACGTCACAGAGGCGCGAGCAAGAAAGGGTCCGTGCCTCCACGCCACGGTCACCAGGCTTTCCGGGAAGACCAGTGGCCCACAGTGACATCTGTCTCCTCTGTCAGGAGCCTGGGCTGCGGGGGGGTCGGCTTCTGCCGGGGTCTCACCGGGCGGGACCGCCTCCTAGAGGGGCCTGGAGTGCCACAGCCGGGCTCCCTCAGCTGCATCCTCTCTTTTCTCTATCCCATGATGCCTGCAAGCTCTTGGCCGCGCACCTAAAGTCAGTTCCGCCCAGACCTTCCAGGCTGGCTCTAGAAGTTTCTATTCCCACCTCTGACTGCCTCGTTCTCCTGACGTTCCCCCCAGTGAAGTTCCCAAGGGAAAGAGAATGTGTTTGACCCCTAAGAAAGCTAATGGGTGTGTGGGGGCCCACAAGGCGGAGGCTGCCCCCCGCGGTCCAGCCCCCCCCATCACACATCCAAACCTGAGTCAGCCGGCACTCACCGGGGCACCTGCCAAGGACCCTAACACACATCGGCGCTCCAGCAGGCGCTCGCTCCCCTCAGCCTGGACACGAGGACCTGCCGCCGCAGGAGGAAATGGCCGACCTCCCGGCCAGTCGTGCCCTGTTTCCTCTTCTCATGCTCCACACCCTTGCTCCTGCCCCAGATCCTCTGGGAACCGCGCTCCCCCGCTTGACAGGCGCACAGTCCATCCATGGAGTGCTTTGCCTGAACAGACATCAACCTTGTTACTGAATGGCTTTCGTCTGGTCATTTCACACCCCCCACATCTCTGCACATCCAGCCACAGCCCGGGTTGAACTTGGGCCACAGAAGCGGAGGCTCCAAGTCTGGCCTGTGGAGGCAGCCCCTTCCCTGGGGCCATGAGGACCCTTCCCCCCTCCTGTGTGAGTGAAACGCGTCACCACGCGTGACACTCTAGAACACGGGCACACATCACTGCTGCTGTCGCTGCGGCTAGTATTTGTGGAAGCGCCGGATGCTCAGCCCCGTAATTCTCAGCGTCAGTTCCAGGGGTTTCTACATAAGCCCCTGGAGTGGACGGGCCTCCCCCCGGTAAGTGGAATAGATTCTCTTGGCACTTCTCCTTTAGGAGTGGACCAGCTGAGCTGTGTGGTGGAAAGGTGAAGAAGGTAGCATTGGGCACAGCCGGGCATATATACGACTGCTTGTATTTCATGTATGTGCACGCACGTACGCGTAACAAGCCCCCCACTCACACACACACTCACATCCATACTCTCACGTACGC
>NC_058409.1:139111455-139280638 GCF_002201575.2 Neomonachus schauinslandi | reverse complement strand
CCCCCCCCCACTCACACACACATCCATACTCTCACACGTACACAAAACAAGCCACTCATACACACATATTCTCACACACACACTCACTCTCACACATACACGCAGCACTCACACACACACTCATACACGTTCTCACACATATGCACAGCATGCCACTCACATACTCACACACACACACACAAAGACACACACACCTCCTTCATTGCAAAGAATCAGTCTTCAGTTACTAGGTCCATGCAGGGCCCGCAAGTTCTCTTCAGAGATGGAAAGGAAAGAAAGACATCACCTACTCCCTCATTCTCCATTAATTCAATGCACTGTTAGCAACCGTGTGAATTCTAGAGGGAGGAACGAGGATAACTATCCGGGCTTTTGCTCTCTTCCGGGACGAGGACATCCTGGCCAGGGCTCAGCTCGCGGGGGGGGTTAGGTCGACTTCCGTGGGCAGCCTGGGACCCCACTGCTGTTCACCACATGAATTCTCTGGTAAAATGTACGCAGATGTCAGACGTCCCGCATTGGTAAGTTTGCAGGCTAGGGACCTCCCTCATCCCACTGGACTTTTTAAATACTGGTTTGCATTTCCTGTGGTGCCCTGGTGGTTGAAAGAGCCCAGACTCTTCTAGCCAAACCCCAAAGGTCATGGGTTGTGTGTTGTTCACGGTGATTTCTCATTAACATAATGCACTGAACTTGATTTCCCCTCACCTACTAATGTCAACGAGATATTTTATGTGGTCTTTGTTTCTTGGCATTTGACATAAAAGGGAAACCCTCAGGGTTATGCTTCTCGCTGGGCAACATGGAAGGAACCTCCCTTACTGTTCCTGGCAACACTTGACCATGCTTGTCTCCTACAGGTGACAAGTCACAACTCCTGTCCCCTCTCCCTGTGCTTCAGGACCCTGCGTCCATTCAGCTGCTCACTGCATTCTTCTCACATTTTCCTCACTTCCCAAGATTATTCATGATACGTACACCCTCCGGGTTGAGTAGTGCCCATCTGCATGGTTACAAAGAACGCAGTCTTTTTTCAGGAGCGATACCAAATTCTCCTGGAGTTCCTTGATGTGTTTGAACTCACAAAATAAACTTCAGAGTCTGCAGCATGGAGAGATTATAGATAAACATGTGTTAAAGTCAATCTCAGACAGGAAAATCTTCTGCTTCATAAACGTTAGACAGTGATTAGCTGCATTAGGAATTTAATCTTTTTAAAAATTATGTCAAAGTGATATAATATTATGGAAACTAGGAAAGAATTCCATCACCAGCATAACCACTCTTTTATTAAAGAATTGTATTTGGAAACAAAGATCTAGGTGCTGGTTTCACACTGACTTCTAGCTAATGATTTTTTTTTTTCTGTTCTCAATGTTGTTGATTTCTTCTCTTTATTATATCCTATACAACAATTTTGGAGAACCGTCAGTATTTACTAAAATTGTATAAGTTCATACCCAGTGGCTCGACAATGTCATTTCTAGGAATTTACCCAATAGAAGTGCATACATGTAAAAGAATATCCACAGTCACCCGGTCATACACCTGAAACTAACAGAACACTCTGTTAATTATACTGGAATTAAAATTTAAAAAAATTTCTTAAAAATAAGGAAATTCTAAAAAAAAGAATATCTACAAAAACCATATATATAATTACCCAAAGCTAGAAACAATCCATGTGCCATTCAACAGTAAAATGGATAAACAAATTGTGGTTTATTTCTACAGTGGAATACTACTCAGCAATAAAAAAGAACCAACCACTGATATATGCAATGACATGACAATCTCAAAAACATTATGCAAGGGCGCCTGGCTGGCTCAATCGATAGAGTGTGTGACTCTTGATCTCGGGGTCATGAGTTTGAGCCCCACATTGGGCACAGAAATGACTTTAAAAAAAACCAACGTTACGCAAGGGAAAGAAGCCAAATACAAAAAAGAGTCCACTGTATGGATTTATGAAAAATTTAAAATGAGTCAAACTAATATGTTGTCAGAAGACGGGATAGAAGTACTTTTGGGGAATGGTGGTAGGGATTTGGAAAGAGGATGAGGGACACTTCTTGAGTATGGTGATGTTCTGTTTCTGGATTCGGGGTGGTTTCATGGGTAGGCTCATTATTATTTTTTAAGACTTGGGGTAGCCTTTTTTTAAAAAGATGTATTTATTTATTTATTTGAGAGAGAGAGAAAGAACATGGGCTGGGGGAGGGGCAGAGGGAGAGAGAGAAAGAATCCTTTTAAGCAAACTCCCTGCTGAGCGCGGAGCCCGAGTCGGGTCTTGATCCCAGAACCTTGAGATCATGACCTGAGCCGAACGAAATCAAGAGCCAGCAGCTTAACTGACTGAGCCACCCAGGTGCCCCACTCATTATTATTATTGTAATAATTTATCAAGTTGTATCATTTTTGGAAATGAATGGGATATTTTATTTAAAAAGTTTATTTTTCAAAAATTGTTCCAGATTTGGGGGCGACTGGGCGGCTCAGTCGTTAGGCGTCTGCCTTCGGCTCAGGTCATGATCCCAGGGTCCTGGGATGGAGCCCCGCATCGGGCTCCCTGCTCAGCGGGAAGCCTGTTTCTCTCTCTCCCACTCCCCCTGCTTGTGTTCCCTCTCTTGCTGTGTCTCCCTCTGTCAAATAAATAAATAAAATATTTTAAAAAAAATTGTTCCAGATTGGTTCTTTCTCCTGTATGTCTCGCATCTGGCCCAGACGGAAACACTCGTGTGAACTTTGTCCTGATAAACTCCAGGGTGTAAGCCGCACCCTCTGCAGTGCCCTCCCCTCCCCCTCCTCTGTCAGAACCATTAGATTGGAACTCTCATGGGTGGGGGGGGGATCAGGCTCCAAAGAAATCCTCACAAAGTGCCCCCTCAGTTTCCAACACCCCCACCATGTTTATCCCCTGAGCGTGGATTTAAGTGTGGATATGTTTCTTTTTACTCTCCCATGACCACCACATTGAGAGCACTTCTGACACCAGACACGGGGGTTTTCTCTACACCAAGCAATTCTGCGACACCAGCTGGGTGTCCTACAGGCTGACCCTGTCTACCTGGACATAGCATCATATCCCACAGGTTGAAGGCTCAGTCCCACAAGACTGCCCCCACTTCTGATGCCAATCACAATAGTGGGTCTCCAGTTACCCACAACTTCTGTCCATCTTAGCTATGAATCAGAAGTTCCATGACCTCCTCCCCTTGGATTCGATTATTTGCTAGAACAGCTCACAGAACTCAAGGAAACACGTATGCTTACCAGTTTATAAGAGGATATGATCAAGGATATACATGAACAGCCAGATGAGGAAATATAGAGGGTGAGGTCTGGGAGGGTCCTGAGCACAAGCAGCTTCTGTCCCTGTGGAGTTGGGGTGTGTCACCCTCCCGGTGTGGATGTGTTCACTGACCTGGAAGCTCCCTGAACCCCAAGCTATTGGGATTTTTATGGAGGCTTCCTCGCATAGGAATGACCAATATTAACACCATCTCCAGCCCCTCTCTTCTCTCTAGAGAATGGAGCACAGAGCTGAAAATTCCAAGCTTCTAATCATGGTCTTTCTGGTGACCAGCCCCCATCCAGGAACTGCCCAAGAGCCCGCCAGAGTCGTGTCATGAGAGCAAAAGGCACTCCTACCACCCAAAAAATTCCTAAGGATTTGGTACGCCGTATCAAGAACCAGGTACAAAGACCAAACATTAGAACAAAAGATGTTCCTGATGCTCTTATCACTTAGGAAATTACAAGGGACCTAGGAGCTCTGTGCCAGGAAGCAGGGGCAGAGACCAATATACATATTTTCTATTATCCCCCAGGATCCAAGAATCCTGAGCTAGTTCTCAGACATTTCCTTAGAAAATCTGCCCCTCGATACCATTGCATTCACTTTGGTATCTGATGTTTATTTATCTGGGCTTCTCTGCTGGAACGTCCAGCATAATATCCTCTAACATCCTTCTAAAATCCTGACTCTGCTGTTCAGACAGAGTCCAGTGTTCCTTTATAATCATTTTTAATGGGTTCTTTATGAAGAATACACACACACACACAAGAAGGATTGGTTGAGAACATCTGAACCCAGAACCTAAAATTAGAAACAGATACATTTTTCTGTAGACATTTGCAGTGGGCATCTCTTGCTTTGTCTACCTATTCTGGCAACAGAATTCTTCATTCCCGTGGCAAACCCACTCCATAGACCTGGCCCTGCCTTCTCCTCCACCTGGATGACAGTGGTGGGCAGGTGACCGATTCTAAGCCAACAAGAAGACTCCACCCTTGTACCACCGAATGTGCCAAGTCAGCCAGGCCTGCATCTTCCTGGGCAAAGGCAAGTGTGTCTTTCTATGCGGTTGCTAGCCAGGAAGAGTAAGTCTGGAGCACTCACATGGAGAACTCCCAACTGTTTGAAACCTGAGGCCAAGTAGAGAGACATGTGCAGATGGGAAACAGAGAGAGAGAGAAAGAGAGATTTACAGAGAAAGAGAAAGGATGATGTTGGTATGGTGGAAAGACCAGATCCAGCCATGTCTAAAGCTGGAAGCCCTGCCCGCCTCCAGACATGTTAGTCACGTTAGTAACATGAGCCACGAATTCCCTTTTCTGTTTATGGCAGTCAGAGTTATATCTCTGTCCATTCACGGCTGCAAGAGTCCTGAATATTTCCTGCATACATAAACAATAACTTGCACAAATTATTCAGTGGGATTCCATTATAAATCAAACTGGAGGTTGATGGCAACCAGGATGCCCAGAAAAAGTATGGTCCATCCTGTACTTTCTTCTCTATGCTGCAGACCCTGTCTGTTCGCAGGACCTCTTCCCCCTTTAACACCTGAATGGGAATTGGGTGGTTCTGTGTCACAGCCTAGGTGACACCTAGAAGCATCGTCTCAGTGGTGGGGGCACAGGGCATGGCCAAGGATGTCAACATTCATTGCCACATGCCAAGTATTTTATGGGCTACAATATTATATAAAATGACAAATGCATTTTGCCCATCAGAAATGAATCATGGTCATATTTAAACTAGAGATGAACACCCTAGGGATGCTTTCTCATAGCTAGGAATTGTATATTCTGCCCCGTCCATGGACATTTTATGGAAGAAAAGCAGTGCCACTTTGGACAATGCCAACCAACTCAATCCCATTCAGCCTTTCTACTTAGGTAGGGACACTTGAAAAGCTCTGAACAATACCAGGGAGCCCCTCCTGGTCTTGTAACTGCTTACCAAAAGGCAGCCCCTCAAAGAGGAAATTTAACAGACATTACATAATTACTTACGAATTTTCTTCTGGTGGGTCACTTGCCAGAAGACTGGGAATGGGGAATGTCCTAGAAATTCCAGAGAGGGACGCCTGGGTGGCTCAGTTGGTTAAGCCATTGCCTTCGGCTCAGGTCATGAACCCAGAGTCCTGGGATCAAGCCCCACATTGGGCTTCCGGCTCAGCAGGGAGCCTGCTTCTCCCTCTGACCCTCTCCCTTCTCATGCTGTTTCTCTCTCGCTCGCTCTCAAATAAATAAATAAAATCTTTAAAAAAAAAAAAAGAAAGAAAGAAAGAAATTCTGGAGAGACAGCTTGTCCTGACAACAGGAATAAACCAGAAGCTTACGTGGGGGGGGGGGGGGGGGCCGGGGTGCAGAGCAGGATGAGGACCGAGTGATGATTCTTTACTATCTACAATTTTTGAAGCTTCACACAAAAGCTACTTTTGATCATTGGCTGAAAGGGAAAGATCTGGATTAAATGACTTCCCTCTCATTTAAGCACACCATGGTATGGTTGGAATTCCACACCTCCTTCTGGGACTCAGGTTACAGAGGGGTCCCTGCGGCTGAGTCTTCCAGGTGTGGGGAGTGGGGAGCCATAGGTACCCCCATAGTTATCTGGGGGAGGTCAGAATGGCTGATGGCTTGATCTCCCAACTGAGCTGCCCACCCAGCTTTCAGGAAAGACACAAGCAGCTCAGGGCTTCAGTCACTCCTTGCTTACTGACATCTCCCTCAGCAACTGGAAAACCAGGAAAGTTTCCATCATTGTGATGTAAGGAGGAAGCTATTCATGAAATGCCTAGTGAAGAATTTTCCTCTCAGTCCCCTGGGTTGTTTCTCCTTCTCCCCCTCTTTCTGGCAGTCTTTCCTCCTGAAGGAAAAACAACATGCCTTGAGGCCAAAATGGGGAAGTGTCAACAGACTGGGGGAGGAGAAGGCGGGGGTGGAGGGGGTGGGTGGGGTGTGTGTGGAAGAGACTTTGCAGCTTCTTGGGATCAGAATCCCACGGGCAGGAGGACAAGGAGAAACAGCAAGGCAGGGGATAAAAGCGGAGCAGGAAATCCCTGAGCAGAAAGCTTGAGCAAGTGCCAGCTTCCCCAGGTGCAGCCTGAGGAAAGGACTGAATGCCTCTCACAGGGGAAGGCTCAGGGGGCCTCAGGCCACAGCCCGCATCCATCCAGCCCAATTAGCAACTGCTGATCGCGGTGCCTCGCCAGGCTGAGGTGTGCATGCGGGTCCCTCCTCCTGCAGACCGGATGAGGGAAAGCCAGACCCAGCGAGGCTGGTGCCCCACTTCCTGCCACATTCAACATGGCACAGAAAGGGCGCAGCTGGGAGGGTGGCGGGAAGTGTCTGTCTGGACAGAGAGTGTCCGGTAGGGTCCCAAACCCTATGTCAGCGTAGGCACTTGTGCTTGTCACGCGGGCGGACGCAGGGGCTGACCGGGGGAGCTCTGGGCCGGCAAGCAAGCAGGACAGGAGGCTGCAGAATGCGGGGCAAGAGGCAGGGACCAGGACTGGACAGTGCCCACACCACCACCCCAAACACCAGGCAGGTGTGGGCATGAAGGCATCGAGCTAGCAACCACCCTGCAGAGGGGACACGGGAGAACATGGAGCAAGTGTTCACCCCTTAGTGCCTGTAGCTTGGGGTGGGGCCGCCATCTTGAAAGAGAGAAGGGAAAAAGAAGCCTCTTGAAGAAACACCCCTGGTGGAAATGAGAACTTCAGATGAACTCAGTGTTTACCTCCAAGGAGAGGGAATTAACCCCAAAGAGAGTATTCAACTGACGGCTGGCTGCCTGTTCTTTTTTTTTTTCAGAACGGAAAGGAAAGAAAAATCTCCATGCTTCCCTGTAAGGATAGCCAGCAACGGGACAGACGTGGTTTATGGTCCATGCTTCTCTTCTCTTTGGCTGCTGAAGTGTTTTCTAAGACTTTGCTGCAGAGCAACCCAGTTAGAGCCAATGGGGTGTCTGGTGTGGTGAACTCAGTTCCTCTCTGGTTTCCTGTGGGCCCTGCCGGGTGAGACTCCAGCAGTGGGCACTCCTACCGGGCTATAAACCCAGCCCCAGACTCTTTATCTGTGCCCTGTTTTTAGTGGGGGGTAATTAAGGCTCTTTCCTGCCCCACCCACCCGTCCACCTCTGTGTTCGCCCAAGCTGCTCTGGTGGCGAAGGGCAGCTGGTTGGGGCCAAAGCTGTGGCTTCTACGGGCTACAGAGCAGACGAGAGCAAACTAGCTGCTTGTGGAGTCCCGGAACAGGTGCATGCAGAATTTAGACACAGTGTCTGGGAGGACATAAAGTATTTCTGGAGCCTCGCACCCTCAAACCTGTAGAGGGTGGACGCCAAAGCCACACCCTCCTCCCCTCCTCTCTGGTCTTAAATGTAAGCCCTTCAGATCTAACAGCAATATCTGAGCTATGAACAGTAAGGAAAATCTTCAAACTATAAAACATAGGACTGGTCATAGTACAAACAGCTAACATTCACTGGGTGATGGTCACTTGTCTGGCATGGGTTAGCCCCCAACAACACTGTGAGGAGCTCCTGCACTCATCCCCATTTTGCAGAGTTAGAAACTGAGGCAATAAAGAGGGTGAGTGACCTAACCAAGGTCTCCTAGCTACTAAGTGGTAGAGTCCGGCTTTGAACCCAGGTGCTCTGGAGCCAAAGCATTCCTCTCTTCACCATGACGTCCCTGCAATTTGAATGAGAACATGGTTCTATCGACCATACAGTTATCACATCCTGTGATTATAGCCGCATTGCTGAATGCTTGCCAGGTGCCAGGCCGCCCTTCAATCCTTTACCTACACCACCTCGCTCCATCCTGCTAACACGTCAGCAAGACAGGTACTATTGTGATCCTGCTGCTCCTGATGAGACCTTGGGACTCAGGGAGGCTGAGGGATTTGCCCCAGGTGCCAGAGAACAGGGTTCACACTCAGAGACTGAGCCCCGGAGTGTCGGGACCTACTGATGAAGCTAACATGGTGCCCAGGCCTCAAGGCCTCCCTGATCAGCCTGTTTTCTGCACTGATAAATGTATTTCCAAGACAGTCAGCCTGTGGTCTATGCATTGTATTTCTCATCTCGGGCCCCAGGAATTCAAATGGCCTGCACGAGCAAACTCGTGACTCTGGCCCAGGCTGCCCCAGGCATAAAGCATTACCTAACGTGGCTCTTGAACATACTAGAATAGAAGCATGGACAGAGATGGTTCACGAACTTTCTAGCTGTCCTTTGATGAAGGCATTGGTGAAATGCACCTGTCTCTACAAGATTCCAGCCGACCTGGACTGACATCTTATTTAGACCACTAGGCTACACCATGTAGCCCTAAAGAAAAGTTGTCGTTTGACTTAGCTTCAGAGGTCGCAGCCCCGGCTACTTTGCGTGTAAAATGAGAGGACTTCCAGAGCCCCGTGCCCTGGCGTCCCAGGCGTTCACAAGCCGTGTCTCTGGTGACTCTCCACAAGGATTCCTTGTGATGTGGCAGAGCCACGGGACGGTTTTGTGGCACCATTGGTTCTTAGTCTGCCCTTAGAGGGTTTGCCCAGTGGTCCAGTTACCACCGCTGCCTAACATACGACCCCAAACTCGGTGATTTGAAAACTCCACCATTTTATTATGTTCGTGGATTTCGTGAGCCAGGAATTTGGAAAAGGCATAGCAGGGAACTTTCTCTGCCCCACGACGACGTATGAGGCCTCAGCCGAGAAGGCTCACAGGTGGAGCTGGCTTGGCAGCTGGGGGCTGACGGCATCTCAAGGCACATTCATTCTGGAACGTGGCACAGGCTGGGAGCAGCACGGACGGAGGCCTGCGGACCAGAGGGCTCACAGGGGCTCTGCATGTAACAGGACGCCTCCCGGTGTGGCTGCACAGCTGCTCGGACCGCTAATAGGTGCGACCATCCCAGAGAACGAGGGGCAAGCCGCATGCATCGCCTTTCATGACAACCTAGGAAGTCACACCGCATCACTCCCACAACGCTGAGTGGTGGGTTGTCAACAAAGTGACAAGCCACTCAGATTCAAGAAGAGGGCTAAGATGCCGCCTCGTCATGGGAGGGTGGCATTGAGGAGTGGCCCTGGGGGCGGGGGCGCTCTGCGGCCACTGCTGGAAATCTGCCATAACGGGTCCAAGAACAGAAAGGGGAAATCACAGGATCGACTTGCCTCAAAAGAAAACCAATGACCTCACTACCCAAAATAAATGAATAAATAAAAATAAAATCTTTGAAGAAAAGCTGGCTTTTCCTATACTCCAGCATTTGCTGGTTCCTCCGTGAAAGCTCATGAGAATAGAGAGCTAAGGAAATGCGGTTAATGAAGCCAAACTATGTGCTTTAAGTAACTGCAGGCAGAGGGACTGAGAAATCTCCGGCCACAGTATTAGGAGCAGAGAGCTCAGTGGATGGCCTGGAATATGCTTTCATGAGAATGAACAGGACGTTAGCGAAGCCTGCAGGATTAGAATGACAAAAGAGGAAAATTTGAAGAGCTCAAGACAGAGGCTTGTTCCTGGCAATGGATTTCATGGATGCCCTGGTAAGCAGTGATAATTACTTAATACAAGCATAACGCTCTATTAAATATCTAATTATGCTTAAGTCATAGTTAAGCTTAAGTTATATATATATACATATGTTGTTTTTAGGAACAGGTATTTTTGTAGTTTTTGCCTGTCCATGATTCCTTGCTCCTTCTCTGGTAACAGATGGGCCGGTCCACATTGGAAACTGATGCTCTCCGACCTGGTGGGGCTGATAAATCCAGAGCCCCCACCATCTCTCCTCTGGGCTCACGATCTAGGATGGCCCCACGCAGTGATGCATGCAGTGACTGTCTCAGGAGAGTGTGTGCATCCCTGTGTGCGTGTGGTGTCTCCTGTGGGACCACAATCCGTTCTCTAGGATTTCCGTGGCTTCTGGGAAAGAGACTCTTCTTTTTTGACTGTGTGTGCTAAAGATCACATGAGGCTGGATGTGGAGAGACATAGACAGAGAATAATGATATGACATTGTCTGAATGTTGGGAAACAGTTATGCTTGGATCCAGAGCTATCCCTTGGGCCTCCCACTTAATGGAGGGAATAAATTCCATTTTTAACACGTGCTAGTTCTGATTGGAATTTTGTCCCCTACAACCACAAGGTCCTGACTGATACATTAGAGGACAGGCAACACTGCATGGTGTGGGTCCGCCTTTCTCGTCCAGATCTTTTGTCCTCCTCATATGGTCTCCCGGGGGTAGTTAGAGTTGGTGATCTAGACCAGAGGGTTCCCAGATTATCCCCTTCATGATTCTGAAGTTCAGCCTGGGCAGAAAGGCAAGCAGCGATCCTTTCTGGTGGTTCACACAACTCAGGAATATTTTCTTGGCCTTCAGGCGGAACTGATAACATCACAGATACCCCATGCATCATTGGCAGGACTGTGGAGGGCCGAGATCAAAGAGAAAGGGTTAGGGAGTCAGTCCCAAGATTGCATGCAGCAAGAAAAGAAGGCCTGAGAATATCGAGTTCCTGAAAAATGGAAACTCTTTGTTTTTCCCTGGCACAAATCCATGCACACATATTCACAGCTATTATTTTTAAGATGTTTAAAATGTTATGTACTGAGATCTCAGCCCTGCCCTTGAACATGATGTGCTAAAGGGCTCGGGGCCAGAGCCTGGGTCCTGCCAGCTCATGGGCTGCCTCCCCTTTAGCCCCACTATCAGGCTAAAGACCGCCCTTTGCACTGTACTGTTGCAGAGAGGTTGCTTTTAATAAAAACTCTTTTTTCTTGCCTTTTCTTCCTTCTATAGTGTTAACTTTCTCTATATTCATGGAGACTTATGTTTGAAGGAGGCATATGTATTTTGTTTCTTGAGTTTATGTGCTGACTCATTTTAAGGCAATAAGATAATTGATTTATTTTGAAGGTCACGATACAACCCACTGGTTTCTCAGAGACTACTGATTATGTTATATTTTTACAAAATACATAATTTTTCAAATGTACATATATATGTATACACACAAATATATATGCACACACACATTTTTATGTAGGCTTATATTAAATATATGTTTATTTACTTATTTATTTATTTTTATTTTTTTATTTTTTTAAGTAGGCTCCACACCCAACTTGGAGCTTGAACTCATGACCCTGAGATCAAGAGTTGCATGCTCTACCAACTGAGCCAGCCAGGCGCCCCTGAAACTTGTATTTCTAATAAAAATACATTCA
Organism: Neomonachus schauinslandi; assembly: GCF_002201575.2. Classification (NCBI taxonomy): domain Eukaryota; kingdom Metazoa; phylum Chordata; class Mammalia; order Carnivora; family Phocidae; genus Neomonachus; species Neomonachus schauinslandi. Next base: position 139,269,104 of record NC_058409.1, on the reverse strand, counting down.
TATATATTTCCTACATATGTAAAATAGTAGTACATATGGTATATATAAATATACATTTTTTTCTGTTAAAAAAACAAATTTAACTGAGTAAATTTGAAGATGTAATGACTTCATTTTCATTTCATGAATCAGGCAGCATCTTATCTAGCAAGTAGCTTCAAAGGGCTACAGAAAGGGAAAGGCAGGACAAGGACGTTGTAAACAGAAAAAAGGATTATTTTGGGTGAGGTCACCTTCCTTTGGGGACAAAGGGTCTTATTACATGGATGACCTCATCTTCCTTTGGGAGATGGAGGGGGCCCATGTGACAGGTTAGCTTATTAAGGTGTTGACCAGAAAATTCCTGACTGACCAGTGAAAACTACATTTCTGGGGAAGGTTGAAACTGTAATTAGGTATTAAGCCCCAGCTTCACGACATGGCCTAACATAAGTGACTCCACTTTCAGTCTGTGATTTTCTTTCTAACACAATATATGTATTCACTATGTATATATTATACTATACCACATACTATATATATTAATAGTGAGCACATATGGTTTTAAAGACCACATCATTTTTTTTTAAAGATTTTATTTATCTATTTCAGAGAGAGAGAATGAGAGAGAACACATGAGAAGGGGGAGGGGCAGAGGGAGAAGCAGACTCCCCGCCGAGCAGGGAGCCCGATGCGGGACTTGATCCCGGGACTCCAGGATCATGACCTGAGCCGAAGGCAGTCGCCCAACCGACTGAGCCACCCAGGCGTCCCTTTTTTTTTTTTTTTTTTTAAAGATTTTATTTATTTATTTGAGAGAGAGAGAGAGTGAGCACGAGAGTGGGGAGCGGGAGAGGGAGAAGCAGACTCCCTGCCGAGCAGGGAGCCCGACGCGGGACTCGATCCCGGGACTCCAGGATCACGACCTGAGCCGAAGGCAGTCGCCCAACCGACTGAGCCACCCAGGCGCCCAAGACCACATCATTTTTAAAAGCCTGTAACAACAGCAAAACTCCCAAGCTTCTTGCTCTAAAATTTCCACTCTTATCCTAGTGCTTCTGGTATTTGTTTTCACATTTCTAAATAAGATGCCTTTTCTGCTGTTTATCATTTTAGACACTATCTTTTGACTTCCTGCTACCACAGATGAAAATTTCTGTCTGTTACTCTTTCCCACATTTTTATCTCCTCCCATCCCACCATTATGGTATGTCACAATTTTTTCAACCTTATTATAACTACGTCAACATTGTTCATTGCGGAGCCAAGAAGTGTGACGATGAGAGATGCTTCCCTTCTCGTACACCTGTTTGTTCTTCCTGGCCTTCACTGCCTTACTTTGTTCGCTTGACCACATACCGTATGTCATTTGTCGCCAAGTGTACCATCAGCTCTGCCAGGTGCCTACCATATTATTTTCCAGAAGCTCAAATGCGTTCATATATAACCAATCCTTTTTTCTCCCTGAAGTCCTCCCTTCTGGAATCCTCCGGCTTCCTGTCCCCACTAAACGGATCGATCTCTAGACCAGCAGCATAGCTGTAATCTGGGGACTTCCCTTGGTGTTATCAAGGCTCTCTGTCTCTCGTTCCATCGCCCGGGTTGGCCTGGCATCAGGCTTCATACAGAAGGAAGGCTATATAAGGCCACCCTTGACACAGATCCTAACCTAAAATGAAGGTACCAGAATATGCCACCCCAAAATATGCGTCTTTGGCATATGGATTATTTTGAGCTAAAGACCTTTGAGAGTCAGCCGATGTAGGAAAAGCTCTAAAAACAGGGCACAAAATGTAAAGGAAATTTACATTTATAAGGGAAATTTCTATTTGTCAGGATGTATCCCTCTCCTGTACCAGGAGGAAGTGGATCTTAACTCTAACAGTGAAGAAGGCGCCAACTTAAATCTGCATAAGAAACCTTACTAAACCACTCTTTTTTGCCATGCTTTTCCTGGTCACCTTTCCATAACTTGCCTCCTTTGCCCAGAAGCCCCAAACCCTTTTCCCTTTGTTTAGCCTCAGATGGTATATAAGCCCAAATTCCACTTGGGTTACTTATCACTGGGTGCTCCCATGTGTGCTCGCAATGCATATGTGAATAAATGGGTTTTTTTTTCATGTTAATCTGCCTTTTGGGGCACCTGGGTGGCTCAGTCATTAAGCGTCTGCCTTCAGCTCAGCTCATGATCCCAGGGTCCTGGGATTGAGCCCCGCATCGGGCTCCCTGCTCGGCAGGAAGCCTGCTTCTCCCTCTCCCACTCCCCCTGCTTGTGCGCTCTCTCTCTATGTCTCTCTCTGTCAAATAAATAAATAAAATCTTAAAAAAAAAAATCTGCCTTTTGCCTTTCTAATTTATGGGACCCCAGCTAGAGAACATAAGACAAGTAAAGGAAAAAATTGTCCCCCCTGACTTCTTTATTCTAATGTCCATATTCCAAACGCAGGGAAGACTTCAGTTGGCTTTGTGTTGGTCATTGGCCCCTTCTCAATCAGAAGAGATACGGGTGCTCTAATTGCCTTTGTGATGGATGTCTTGTTTGAGACAACATGGAGCAAGGGAGAGGTGGACATTTCTGAAAGAAGGAGCTCAGCCTACCCACCCCGGTATCCACTGTAGTGCTGAACCAAGAAAAAGCAGAGAGAGGGCCATTAACTTGGGAGCCAGAGGAATAGAGCTCCATTCTTGGTTGTACCTACTGAGTATATGACCTAAGAAAAATTGATTTGCCTCTCTCCACTTCAGTGTCCATTCCCTTCAAAGGAGAGATCTAGATTAGAGTTTGTGATGTAATCCAAGGTTCTGAAATCCTACCCTCTGTCCAATAAGAGCGTATATTATAAAAGGTGCTCTGGCTTGGACCTAGGTATGGATCACAAAACAATAATGGAAACCAGAAAGCAAATGGTCCAAAACAATAATTAAACATTTATTAAATTTTTACTATGGGCCAGGTATCGTTGAATATTTTCTTTGGATTATCACATTTTTAATTTCCAAGAATTCTTTCTTATTCTCTGATTGATCCAATTTCAAAGCATCTTGTTATCTCTGTGATGAGATTCCTCATCTGTAAAAGAGGGATAATAACCTCACCTACTTTGTGAGGGTTTGGTGAGGATTAAATGAGATGATGCACATAAAGCACCAAGAAGTGGCAGAAAAATAGTAATCAATCAATACATATTATCAAGATTATTATTAGCTATTCTTCTTGTTGGTTTTCTCTATAGCGGGCATTTAGGGGGAACCTTTATCTGTTCAGTTATTCCTACTTCATCTACCTTCTCTCATCCAAAAATGTGATGCAATTTTTTGCCTACTGGTATTTCAGCTTTGATTTTGTGTCCTTCTTTTTTAATTCCTCTGGTCACTTTAGAGTAGAAGTGTTAATGCACTCAGGCAATCTGCCACTGTTAACCACTGTCTATGAGTTTTTGGATTTTGGTAATTTAATTTTTTTCTTTTTCTTTAAATCTTTTTTTATTTAACTCACGATGTTTCTCAAAAGCTTCCACTTAATTGTGTGAGCTTTCTCTTACTCATCATAAAGCGTGAATAATCATATGTCAAATCCCCGGCATAGTGTCTGGGACATAGGAAGAAGGACTGAATAAAGATTTGTGGTGCCACCCCTGCCCTTACCTTATCCTCTTTATCTTAATACGTCTCATGATTTCTGGCTCCGGTAGCCAGACGTAAGCTCCATTCTGAACTGGGCAAGATGGTAGAAGCTGTGCACCTCCTCTCACTTTGTCCGTGAACAGGTAGAATTTCATCAGGGTTTCAATTATGGGCAGACAGCTGGTGGAGCTACGTGTAAGGCCCTTCTATCAGATGGTGCAGCTTGCAACCATGGTTGAAGATTGCAGGGCATGAGTGAACCAAAGGATTCTTTGTTGGTGTGTGGTCCAAAAGAGAATAAATTATACCAACAATGAGTTTCCAAGAGCTCTTGTCATTGGCTCGTTCATTCATTCATTCTGCAGATATCCACTGAGTGTTTGCAATGTGCTAGGAGCTGGGGATACCAAAATAGCTTTGCCTGCCATTGGGAATTATTTTCAGCACCATATATATGTTTCGCCATCTTAACATATATTAACATATGCCAACATAACACATATGTTATGCTCTTCCTAGCTCCCTTCTCTATTGCCATCCTTCCCCTCAGGCACCCCTTCCCCCCTTCCCCCGCCATAGCATAGAGGCTGAAAAAGCTAAATCGTGCTTTCCCAGCTTCCCCTGCACTCAGGGTGGTTGCTTGACACAATTCCATACAATGTCACAAGCCCCAGTTGTCTGCTGAGGGCTTCTGGGAAGGATACATGTAGCTGGTGCTGCCTTTTCCCTTTCCTCCTTCCCTGAATCTGAACAATGCTTAGAGCTTCAACAGCTTTCACGTCGGAAGGACCACACAACAATGCCTGCTTCTGGACTTCCTGTGACCTGACGCTCTTATTCATTTTATCTACTGTAATTTAAGTTTGTTGTTAGTCATAGCTGGAAACATTCTTAACTGACACACCAAGATCGCAATCAATGTAGACCCCTATACTTTTCCTTTCCTTCTTAAAACGAAATTTCACAAAGGTTCCCAAGTGGAATATTCTTTTCAACATTTAAATGGCCACTGGCTGGTTGTTACTTAATATCTTTGACATAAACTTCTCCCACTTAGCGGCTTTTATGGGGTAGAAAGCCAATGTGGCAGCAAAAAATCCTTTAAAGTTCTGTCAGCTTCAAGCTCAGATTCCAAAATAGGGCTTGACAACAACAAAACCCCCACCTGGCTGCTTCCTGGAGCAGAGGAGAGGAGTGCCTCCTCTAACATAGGATGAGGAAGCAGGAAGACGCCACTAAGCATCTCGGCAAAAGAGAAGAACACCAATGTCTGCCGACACACAGACATCATTGTCAACTCCCAAACCCATGAGGCTTGCTGAGAAATCATGCCAGACATTGCGGGATTATCATTCCTAATGGAAACTCAATCTGGAAGGTCACAGAAATTCAAATTGCAGCAAAAGCTCGTGTGATGACAGAAATCCCAATATTACTGAGCAGGGAGTCAGCAAGCTGCATCCCACAGACCAAATGTGGCCTAGCACATGTCCTTGTAAGGTCTGTGAGTTGAGAGTGGTTTTTACATTTATAAGTGGTTGAAAACTGGGCACCTGGGTGGTTCAGTTGGTTAAGCCTCCGACTCTTGACTTCAGCTCAGATCATGATCTCAGTGTCCCGTGGTCGAGCCCCGTGTGGGGCTCCCTGCTCAGTGGGGAGTCTACTTGTGATTTTCACTCCCTCTCCCTCTCCCCGCTCACATGTGCTTACGCTTGTTCTCTCTCTCTCAAGAAAAAAAGAGGTTGAAAAGTAAAAAAGAAGCATAATATCGTGTGACCTGTGAACATCATATAAAATGTGAATTTCAGTGTTCCTAAATAAAGTTTTATTGGAACACAGCCATGCTCATTCATTTATGAGTTATCTAGGGCTGCTTCCGTGACACAATGGCAGAGTCGAGTGGTTGCCATGAAGAGTCTGTAGCTCACAAACCTCAAATGTTTACTATCTGGCCCTTTACAGAAAGTTTGCCCACCCCATTACAGAATTTAGGGCGTGAGCAGTGACCTATTCCACAAGAAACATCAATGGTGTATCAAAACTCAACCTCAGATAAAAGGGTCAAAGCAAGGAGCAAGATTCTCTATAACACAGAAAAGTCTCAGTTTCTTAAGGGATCATGTGTTAAAATAAGGTTTAACAATTATACCAGTGATATATAATTTTGGAAAATTTAGAAGATACTGAAAAGTATGCAGGAGAAAATAAGAATAGTTTTTAATCTTATTACCCATGATAACAACTATTAATATTTTGGGGTTTATTCTTCCAATACTTTTCTGTGAATAAGTATTTTTTTCTACAGAACTTGGCTTCATACACTATCTTAGTGTTATTTCACTTGCAACTGATGGGAAATTTATCTTAAATAGGCTTAAGCTAAAAACGTTGGGCGGGGGGAGGAGGAGTTTCTTGGCTCACAGGAGTATTACTGCTTTGGGTATGGCTAAATCCAGAGCTTAATGTAATAGGGCTCTTTCTTCATCTCTTGTTTCCACTTCCTCCATATACATCTCAGTATCAGGAGAGCTTTCCTCAAAATGACATAAAGGCTGCAGAAGTTCCCATTGTAATTCTAATCCATGTAACAGAAACTCCCTCCAGGAGGAAAGAACATTTCTCCACCCCCCCCCCAAAACAAATAAGAGTCTTTCTAGTGTCATCCAATATTTTTGACACCATGAGTTTTATTTGCTGCCCGATACATAATTATTTAGATGCACCACAGATTTTTAAACCAACCTGTTTGAGGAAATGTTCATCTCAGAATCATCTCAGATTAGATGGGGTCTGAGAAATCGTCCAGTACATTTTATTCCTATTACAGTAAAGAAAATTGAGACGCAGAAAGGATAAGTGTTTACTCATTATCATTCAAGTAATCAACGGTGAGGAGCCAGATCTAGATGGTTCTAAGATTCACTCTCTTCCACTAGCTGTTCTCTCTTAGATGTCACCCCTGAAGCAAAATTTGAGGCTAGAAAAGCCTCAAGTCTGCCCAGATATCTTGAAAAATAAATGAATCCGAGAAAAAGAGCATTCTGATTTTTTCCCCCTACTCCTTGATTTGCTTCTAAAGATGGGGATAGGTTGGGGTAGACAACGCCACAAAGGCTGTAGTTTGTTTGTTCCTCTTTAACTAAATATAAAAAAAAAAATGCTTTGTTGGTTAATCAGAGCTGCAGGCCCAGTAAAATATCCAAAAGTTTTAGAGATTGTGACTCTCCATGTATTTTTACTTAATCTTCAAATTATACAGAGACTGTTTTTTCATTTGTATTTTCATGTGGCAAGGCTCCTGTTGTCCCTGCAATCTTAAAAAGCTTAGCAGGCACAAAGGAGGAAGGGCCATGGTCGGAAGCACATTCATGGACAAAGACATCTGAGTGCTCAGAGCCTGTTTGTAGAGGAAGAGAAGGAATGTGGCTGCAGACTCTGAGCCTGGTGATGAAGCAGCAAGAGGTGATGAGCCCTTGAAGAAAGGCAGGATTCCCATATGCTGCATTCTGCAAGCACTCATTCAGTGTTCACCAGACATTGAGCAGAAGACTCAGAGGACACGGATCTACGTCCTTGGGAGCTCACAGTCAAGTGTGGAGAGAGATGAGGACTCAGACAAGTAGCTTGCAGCACACTGGGTCCTGTGGGAAGAGCAGGAATGCACAGGAGGGTGGAGCTGGGTTGCTAACTCCTTGTGGGTGGTCTGGAATTGCTTCCCAACGAGAGCAGGCTGGAGCAGGGTTGGGAAAGACCACTCCAGTCAGCCCGGTGAAGGGAGAGAGAAAGCCCACCCAGGTAGTGCAAACAACTAGGTAAAAGGCCAGAGGTGGTAAGCAAACACAGCTGTATACAGACTGCAGCAGGACAGGTGTCAGAGATTTGGGGAAGAGTGAAGTCATCGTATTTGCTAAAAATAATAAAATAAGGACATGCTAAGTTCTGGACCTAGACAAAATCATGAAGTTCTTTTCCACGCACACCATCCCTCATCTTTCAGTTCCCTTTACAGCTCTCAGCTGACCTCCTTTATCCCCTTAGCCAGCTCGTAGGCTCTCTTGGCACTCTCCTTCTCAACATCTGCTCTTCGGAAGATCCCAGGTTTACCGATACTAAGGTGTAAATGACTGAGAGGATCGTGTTGTAATTGAGTTGATTGATATTATTTTCACAGTGGACAAAATCCCAGACCAAGGAACACATGTTGAATTGTACCATTTGTTAGAGGAGGTCATCAAGAGAATGTAACTGCTGGTTGACCTGGGCAGTCGGAGGCTCCTCACCCACCCCACACTCAGTCCTTGGAATGTGTGTTCTGACCACCAGTCCCATAGTGGGAGCTGTTCCCAGGACATAGCTTGGAGAGAGGAAGGTGTTGTTGATACCATCTGGATCATATGCATGACTGAACCCAATTAAGGCCTCTTTATACATTTTTAAGATTTGGCAGGGGCGTGCGGAGATCTAATCGTCTTGCAGCCACCCAAGACAAGGCTCATAAGTGAGTTCCCTTGCCTATTAAAAGTGCCACCTACCAAGCTGGAGTGGCCTCCCTCTTCCTTTGGTCTCTCCCTGCCTTCTGTGTAGGGGGTCAGTTGGCGAACGAACAGCAGAGGCCACAGCTTGGACAGCTTAAAGACCCCAGTTGGGGGGAGTCACAGGACTCCTGGATAGGTTCTGGGCTCTTGAGGCCTGCTTCTGCTCCCGCCATGTTGGCGCCTCCCTCAAGGACTCTCCTGGCTTCTCTGCCTGATTAAACGTCACACCTTGGCTTCCCCATTCCTGCCTTGACCCTCTGGATTTCTTAGCACGGATTGTGCAATGACAGCTTGGGCCTTGGTTCGCACTAGTGTCTGTCCTCACATTTACTCACTCTCGTGCTGTGATGGGGGACGGGACATGGGGCATCTCACCAGGCCCCAGGGTAGCAGGTTGCAGGATAGACCATTGTTCTAGGCTCAGCTCATTCAGGAAATAGATCAGATATGGCTTTCAGGGAATCACTGAGTTCAGGGGAAGTGATTTTTTTTTTTGTGGGGGGGGGGGGATGCTTTCCATATGGCCCTGGAGGCTGGGTTCAAATGCCAGGCTGCCATTTACTAACTGAATGACCTAGTGCTAGACACTTTAAACCCTCTGTGACTCAGTGCCTTTTCTGTACATTGGTAATAATAATAGTATATATCTCAAATGAGGGTTGAATTAATTAATACATAAAGAGCACTGAACAGAGCACTTCATAAGTGCTCAATTAAGCTCTGCCAACATCATCATCATCATTACCATCACGACCATCTAGAAACCTCTTCACATTTCCTCTGTTAAAAATACTGACCCATGGGACACCTGGGTGGCTCAGTCGGTTAAGCGCCTGCCTTTGGCTCAGGTCATGATCTCAGGATCCTGGGATCGAGTCAGGCATCAGGATCCCTGCTCAGCGGGGGAGACTGCTTCTCCCTCTGCCTGTCACTCCCCCGGCTTGTGCGCTCTCTCTCTCTCCCTCTGACAAATAAATAAATAAAATCCAAAAAAACCCACCAAACTAAACCTGCTTGTTTTTGGAATAAAAATTTGTAGAAATTCAGGGACTTCATATAAATAAGAAGCAACATATGCTCAGATACAATGCAGAAGGGAAGTAGAAAAAGATAAGGGTTTCTCAGGTTTTAATTTTTATGGATATCAACAATGATGGCGTAATGTTTGCAATGACAATGAATAGCCAGAGAACTTAAATGACATTTCTCCAAAGAAGACATACAAATGCCTAATAAGCACATAAAAAGATACTCAGCATCCCTAATCACCTCACACCCATTAGGATGGCTATCATTAGAAGAATAGAAAATGATGTGTTGGCAAGGATGTGGAGAAATTGGAATCCTATGCACTGTTGGCAAGAGTATTTTCTGCTGTGGAAGAGTGTGGCTGTTCTTCAAAAAGTTAAACACAGAATTACCATATGATCCAGCAATTCTGCTTCTAGGTTTACACCCAAAAGAACTGAAAGTAGAAACTCAGAAATAGTTATTTGTAGACCTATGTTCATAGCAGCATTATTTTTTTTTTTTTAAGATTTTAATTTATTTGCGAGAGAGAGAATGAGAGACAGAGAGCATGAGAGGGAGGAGGGTCAGAGGGAGAAGCAGACTCCCTGCCGAGCAGGGAGCCCGATGTGGGACTCGATCCCGGGACTCCAGGATCATGACCTGAGCCGAAGGCAGTCGCCTAACCAACTGAGCCACCCAGGCGCCCAGCAGCATTATTTACAATAGCCATAACTTGGGGGCAACCCAAGTGTCCATTGATCAATGAATGGAAAAACAAAATGTGAGATATACATATGTCTGTGGAATGGAATATAATTCAGCCTTGAAAAGAAGGAAATTCTGACACAGGCTACAACATGGATGAATTATAAAGACAGTATTATGCTAAGTGAAACAAGCCAGTCACAAAAAGACAAATACCGTACGATTCTACTTATATGAGGTAGCAAGTGTAGTCAAATTCAGAAAGTAGTCAAAGACAGAAAGTAGAATGATGTTTGTTAGGAGCTGAGGATCAGGAAAGGGAAAGAATGGGGAGTTATGATTATATTTATGGGACATTTTTGGTTTGTTTTGTTAGGACTTGCAGTAAATCACACATGGGTAGACCAGAAAAGCCCGAATCTTGATATGTAGTCATATCCTTTATTTGACTAATATTTATATAGTGTTTATGATGTGCCAAGCATTACTCTGAGGGTTTTAGACATATTTAATCACTTCATCCCCACAACAATCCCGTGGGAAAGGTACTCACAGGAGCTCCATTTTACAGATAAGGAAACTGAGGCATGGAAAGTTTAAATAATTGTACAAGTCTGTGTGGCTAGTAGGTAGCCAAGCCAGGCAGTCTGGCTCCAAGGTCTAAGGACTATAAGTACAGTACCATTTTAAGAGGCCTCCCACTCAGCTTTTGGAGTAACAATGAAGATTACAGCAAACCACAAAACCCTGACCACGAATTATTTGAAAGGATTTCAGGCTGAGTCCAAACAGCTGTGTTCATAAATATTATCTTGTCGGAGCGGGGCAAGGCTACTGGCTAATTTGTTTCGTGATTAAAGGACCTCAGTATATTTTATTTTATCATACCACAAGAAATTAGTCCTGGTCTTTTCAGCTTCTAGAATAGACAATTTTACTCATCACTGCTCATAACCTTGTTTAGTTTAAGTAGGCACAGCAATTTTAAGCCATTTACTTTGTATGAGTAACATGGCTCAAAACACGCAAGTCATGGTTTATGGCTGCAGAAAACTACCCCTCTATGTTCACATATGATTTGGATAAAAGGGATTTTTTTTCTAAACATGCAGCAGAGTTTGGGAACATTTTTATTATCTTTTGTGAATCATGGGTTGCAGAGTGGTGGGGTGGTGGAGAGATCAGATCTCATTTCAACTTCTGCATTAGCATTTCCTGAGCCTCAGTTTCCTTCTCTGTACACTGGAGATAGAAGCAGTGCCTACATCATGGGCACGTGTGAGGATTAAATGAAATAATATGTAAAGCAAAACATAAAAGAATTCTCAGAGTGCCTGGCCTGATGTCAGCTGTCAGTAAACGCCCAGCAGTAAATTAATTGCTGTTGCTGTTGGAATTTTACTGGAGTTGCCAAAGACCTACGATCCTTTGCTCTGAGATTCAGAAAAAGAGAAGCTGATTCATCCCTTGACATTGCCCTAACTATACTGGAGCCACCTAAAATTCCAGTGTTTTCCACATCTTTCTTTAGTTACGGGATTTGTTTCAAAGGGTGTCCAAACTTGCCACATGCAAGTCTGTTTCTCTCTGGAACTGTGTATATTGGAGAAAAAGGAAGTGTTCACCACGACTTTCGTTTTCTCCCCCCCCCCTTTTTTTTTCTGAAAAAGGGTCCCGCTGAATAGAAAATCAGGGGCCAAAGAACCTTGTTGTGAGCGCCTTTTTATTGTTGGTCTGTTTATTTTTTCCTTTTGATAAACAATTTTATCAGAGGATTAATTTTGTCAATAACGCACAGATTCCGGCTCCTAAAGTAAACTGTGAGTGACTTCTGAGTAAGCATAACCCCGTTCTGCTGACCTAGGGGAAAATAAAGATCAAAAAATTTGCCCAATCTAGTGCAAGAGGCCCTCGGCCGGGAGCTACATCTGGATCCAGCCTCGCCCTCCCAGGGCAGTGACCCACCAGCGGCTTAATGTCCGGGCCAGGGATAGGAATCCTTCCGTACCCTCGCCGTGGAGAGGAAAAAGGCACGGGTCCCTCTCCCTCATCATCCCACCCACCAGGTTTCTTTGCTTCCCACTCAATGGACTTTCGATGTAAAGTGCTAGGGAGATCGCGGGATCCGTCCAGGTGGAATTCCCAAGAGGTCTCCGGAGGAGCGGCTTCCCACGCCCCGCTCTGCACGCGGAGCCGCGGCGGACCCGGTGGGTGCGCGGAGGCCCCGCCCATCTCTGCCCAGGCCCCGCCCACCTCCGTCGCGGCCTCTCATTGGCGGCCCAGCGCGTCAGTCGGCCCCGGGCTCCCGGGGCGGGAGCGCGGACCGTCGTCCACAACCCGCGCCTTGTGAGCCTGCCAGCCGCGGGGAAGCGATCCCCGGCGCCGGGGGGCGGCCGCGGCGTCTGACTGACCGACGGGGGAGGCTCCGCGCCCGTCCGCAGCGCGCGGCCGGCATGGCGGCGCAGAGAAGCCCCCCGGGGGCGCGGGAGCGGGAGGGTCCTCGCGCCCCCGCCGCAGGTGGGCCCCGGGCTGGGGACGGGGCGGGGCGGGGCAGGGCGGAGCGGGCGGGGTCGGCGGGCAGCCTGGGGCGCGCTCTCCTCCGCTGGCCGTCGGCGCAGTCCGCGGGTTTGGGGTGCGACGCCCGTGCGCTGAGGGTTGGAAGGTCCGGGGGCGCCCCAGGGCAAGGGGGGGAACGAGCTGCACCCCCAAACACCCCCGGTAGGGTTTGAGCTGCAGTCGGGGACGAGGGTCGCATCGCAGCTGAATAGGAACTATGCCCTCGGGAGGCAGAGCTGTTTGGGTCGTGGCTGCGAGCCACCTGCCGAGGCGGGGAGGGCAGGTTCCTGGGAACGCAGGAGGCTGCGTTCCAGCCCGCAGGTTCCGTCTTGCGGGCTGGAACGGGGTGGGGGGCACAGGCAGCTGCTGGGGGGCCGGGCCCTGCCGCCGAGGAGAGGCAGTGTCCCCTTCTCGGTGTCCCCTCTGAGAACCTGATTGTTGTCGGGGGAGTTGCGGGGCGGGGGGAAGTTGACGGGTTTCGCGCTTTGCTGGTGGAGGATGTGGCCCACACCTTCGCAGCAGTCAAGACTTCTGAACAACAGAGAACACTGGCTTTTGAACAAGAATGTCACCAAGGACAGGAGCTGCCGCACAGAATGGCACGGGTCGCGCGCTTAAGTATGGGCGCTGAGGTGGGGGCTCCCCCCGCCCGGTGTCTAGTAGGAGTCTCGCTCCCCGCGTCGGTAGCTGGGGTGGAGGTGAAGGCTGTTTTCCTTCCCCGCCTTCAGCAGGCAGTCCCAGCTCCGAGGAAGGTGGACTTAGCAGCTTCTCGGTTTTGAGCGCATTCCCGTTGCGTGTTTGTCCGGTGGCCACCGCCGGGGTGTGAGCCTACTGGTGATTTTGGGGGAGCGTGCCTGTTCACCAACACAGAGCTGGGGCTCGAGGTACTGCAGCGTTTATGGGAAGTTGGCAGGTGCCAGGACTGCTTATTAATTGGGGTTCTTGGACCCAGCAGGAACTTTTGATTCACACCTGAGCTGTTGGGTGTGGTGGAAACAGTGCCGTTCTGGCAGTCAGGACATGAGTTCTCGACCTCATTCTGCCCAGCACTGTGTGTCTAGAAGGCACAGTCACTCTGGACTTCTCATGGATGAGGACGTTGGGGTAGCTGATCCATAAGCCGCACTCCCCCCTCCCGTCTAGAATTCTATGATTGACTTACCTCCCAATCTCAAAAGTTTGGAAAATGAACTCATTTTTTCAACCTTTCTGCACCTTGAATTATTATAGAATTCGCCAAATATTTCTTCTGGGTGTATTCATTTGAACTTTTTATGATGTGATTTCCACCCCCCCCCCCTTTGCCTTATTTTGGGAGGGAAAGCAAAGCTGGGAATGGAGGTAGGCCTGAGAAGGAGAAAGCTGGTTTGGGAGGCAGAAAGATACCTACTCTGGGCTTAACCTAATGGCCAGGAATTTTTCCTTCCAATGCATCAAGTTCAAGGTGTGCCAGCACTGTGAGCCCAGAAAATTCTTTCCTCAGCTCCAGCCTATGGGGACTGCAGATGGTGTGCAGCAGTGGAAAAATGTGATTCAAGGATCAGGTTATGGAAAACTTTTTTTTTTTTTCCTCCAAAACATAACCCATAACTTCTGAGGACTAAGGAGCATAGTTTCCCTTCTTTACAGGTGGTATTGGGGCGGGGGGATTTTTAAGGCAGTTGCCAAAAGTAGGATGGGGGCAAGTTATTTTTACCTACCCCTCTTTTGGTAAGAGAGAGACCAAGGTTCACTTCTGAGGTAATAGCAAGTGCTAACAAGTCACACTTGACAATAAAAACCAAATGGACAGCAGCCGGAGGAAGCCCACAGAGCGGGTAGGGATGGAAAGAATTTTCTGGTCGCCATTTTTACTCTTTGTAAGTGTTTGGATATTGAGAATCGTGAACTAAACATCTGTGCACAATATGATGGGAAAGACACTGTCAGAATTGGAATATTAGACAGGGAAGTGGCACCCAAGATGATTTGGTGCAATGCTCCGAGGCCCCAAGACTGGGGAGGAAAGAGGAAGCAGGGGAGACCCGCCCACTGGAGGAGAAACTCAAAATCCTCAGCATACCTTTGGCAGTCAGGGCGCTTGAAGAGGGCATGTGCTTCCTGGCTCGTCTTGCCTCTGGCCAGCCTCCGGGTCATTAACTGTTATGATTAGTTCACACTCTGCTGTGGTTCTTCACCAAAAAGACTGCCAAGTTTGCAGCCATGTCCTCAGGAGCTGCAGGACCCCAGGGTGGTCCTTGGCTAGCCGGGGGTGGCAGGAATGCCCAGTGTGGAATGGGGGACCCAGCAGCCAGGTCCCCTCCTTCCAGCTACACATAGAGCAGCTCTGCTTTTTCCTCCCCGCCCCCTTATATGCTGTTCTGAGTAAGATTTTGTTTGGGGGAAAGAGTCTAATGCTAAACAGAAAGTTTAGAAATCATGGTAATGGCCAATATTTTTGGAATTTTGCTGTTGGCTTTATTCCATGGAAAGAGCTTAGAACCATGCCTGGCCCACAGTAAGCAGTCATTATGATCAACCTTATCTTCATACTTTCCTTTTTTTGAAAATATTTATTTATTTAGTTCAGTTAGCCACCATATAGTACATTAGTTGTTTTTTTTTTCTAAGATTTTATTTATTTATTTGAGAGAGAGAATGAGAGAGAGCATGAGAGGGGGAAGGGTCAGAGGGAGAAGCAGACTCCCTGCTGAGCAGGGAGCCTGGTGCGGGACTCGATCCGGGGACTCCAGGATCATGACCTGAGCTGAAGACAGTTGCTTAACCAACTGAGCCACCCAGGCACCCAGTACATCATTAGTTTTTGATGTAGTGTTCAATGATTTATTAGTTGTGTATAACACCCAGTGCTCCTCACAACACGTGCCATCCTTAATACCCATCACTTGGCTACCCCAGCCCTGTCCCCTCTGAAACCCTCAGTTTGTTGCCTGGAGTCCATAGTCTCTCATGGTTTGTCTGCCTCTCTGATTTTCCCCCCTTCAGTTTTCCCTCCCTTCTCCTATGGTCCTCTGTGCTATTGCTTATGTTCCCCATGTGAGTGAAACCATATGATAATTGTCTTTCTCTGCTTATTTCACTTATCACAGTCCCTTCCAGTTCCATCCATGTTGATGCTAATGGTGGGTATTCATCCTTTCTGATGGCTGAGTAATATTCCATTGTATATATGGACCATATCTTCTTTATACATTCATCTGTTAAAGGGCATCTCGGCTCCTTCCACAGTTTGGCTATTGTGGACATTCATCATTTCCTTACACCGTGAGGTGGTTGTTGTTTTTATCTCTATTTTATTGCTACCAAGTCACATACAACTTGTACAAGTTTTCCCACTTCCCACATAGACTTTTCTACTAATTAAAAGATGTGTTCCTCAAAACCATGGAATACATCATTCCAAAGCTGTTCAAGGATGACTTTATGTACAAAGCAGATGTTTCTGATCCACCAAATGCAGTCTTTGCCCCGTTCCCTTGGGCAGTCCTAGGTACCACACTGGGTAAACAGGTGAGTTTACCTGGTGAGCACTTCTGTGTTTAAAGGGAGTGTGGGCAAATCAGAATGGCTAAGGACCAGAGAGATGGTCCATGGCAAGAAGAATGATGAGGATTGTGGGGCTCATACATTCCCTCCTCAACACGGACTGCTAAGGGGTGCTTCCAATTGTGATCTTCTTCTAGAACCAGTGCCGTCAAAGACTCTGCTCTCCAGGACCTGAACAATGGGTGGAGGGGGTGCTAGCAGTGGTCAGTGGGTGCCAAGGAGGAGAGGAGTGAGTAGCTGGGGTTCTTTGTGTGCTAGTTGTAATCTTCAAGAGAAATATTTTCCATCTTTAAAAGATAGTTTGAGGCTTAGGAACAAAAACAAATAAGCAAAACCCCAACGCTGCAATTAAAAACATGCACAACAGAATGTTTAAAACCAAATGGTCTGTAGTTGGTATTTTTTGCCAGCCCGTTTGCCCCACTTTGATACTTTTACATTTCTGTGAGATGGATTTGATGCCAAACACAATGTAAGTTTAGTAGCAGGTACTTTAGCTGAGTCGAAATCCCAGATTGGCACAGTTATGCACTTGAAAATGACCTTTCACCTGGCTTCCTGGCGTGGGTGGGTGCTGTCTCCTGTGTCTCTAGCACCACAGTTGTCCTTGCCACGGAAAACAGTGGGCATTCGACGGAGACACAGCCCACGGATAGTCTTAGGTAATCTTCACAACCACCACTCTGACGGAATTTGCTCCAAGTTTCCAGGTAGTAAGTGGTGGCCAGGATTCAAGCCTGGCAGCGTGGCTCCATCCAAAACCGATTCTTCACCGTCCACCTTTTCTGTCTCCTGAAACTCGGTTCAGGATTATACCTGAGAGCACTCTGATGTCCGGGTTCCCTCCCCACATTTCAGTTCTTCCCAATTAAAGTTGGGTTATCATTTCAATACCCCATTGTTGCTCCATGTAACTCAAAGGTCTGGGGGACAGAAGAAGTGAGATTGTGAGAAAGTCTTCATGATCGAGCTAAAACTTCCAACATACATGGTTGCTTTTTCTTAGCTATGAAAGCCCCTGCGTCATCTTGAGAGGAGTGTGTGAGTTATTGGGCCCGTGGATTTGACCTTTTTCTTCTGTCCACTTGAAATCTCTGGTAAATGTGCAGTTACTTAAAACAGCATGCTCTCAGAATCGAGGTTGCTTACATGTTTATTGATTTGCAATTAACTTAATGGAAGAACAGATAAGTGTTATTTCACAATAAATCAACAGAGAAAAGGTTTTGTTTATGCGCTTTTTTGCCAGTAATCTTTTGTTCTGGTTATACCCCATTTTACTACTTTCTCATTTCATTGGAACCAGAAGAGACAGGTGGCATCATGTTTAAAATAAGAGGATGATAAAATGCTTATGTTCATTTCTAGGAGACTAAGGACTGTTGTCTGGTAGCACTGTTGCTGGGATTCTCAAGTAATAAGCAAAAATCTTAGAAACCAGAGCACTTGGGTGGCTCAGTTGGTTAAGCGTCTGCCTTTGGCTCAGGTCATGATCCCAGGGTCCTGGGATCGAGTCCTGCTTCGGGCTCCCTGCTCAGCAGAAAGCCTGCTTCTCCCTCTCCCTCTGCTGCTCCCCCTGCTTGTGCTCTCTCTCTGTCTCTCTCTTTTCTCTCTGTCAGATAAATAAATAAAATCTTAAAAAAAAAATCTTAGAAACCGTAGCACGTAAAATCCTTTGCTCCGTGAATCTCTGAATTAAGAATTTAGCAGTTAGCCTTTTGTTGTTGATTTAACCAGGTATCGATGACTTTGAGGCTATGTGGGATTGTTGGATGGTAGATATATGGTAATTTAAAATACCGTATTAGCTCTCTCTCTGCTTGTCCTGTAGTTGGCTTTTATGAATATTAGGGTTAGCCTTCTAGCAGAGGGAAAAGTAATGTAATTGGAATTTGGTTCCTCAAGAGACCCCCTCCTCCCCAATCCAGAGAGAGGTGGAATCTGATTCCACATCAAGGGTTAACTGTCGAAAGGAGGGAAGCCCACTGCCCTTTCTTGTTCTGGGTACAGTGGACTTAAAGCCCTGCTCTCTCCAGGCCTGGGACAGCTGCAGGGGGTACAAATGCAGCGGAGGTGGGCGAGGGAGCTGGTGGTGGGAGCTCATCAGGCAGTGGTCTTTGAACACCTTGTGTCTCTCCTCTCAGCCCTGGAGTCCGTAGTCCCCCAAATTTAGGAGAAGTGAACTAAATTCCTTCTTGCCTGGTAAAGAGAGACCTGGCCCCTAGGTCTTCGCATAACGCCTGGTGCACCATGGCCACACCTGTGGACCTGTGACAGGAAGACCTCACCTTTCCCGTGAGGTCTCTAGAGTGACAGGAAAAGTGAGTGCTCTGTGTCTTCCAAGTCGTGTGTCCTGGGCCACTGGGCCAGGTCGAAATGCCCCAGAGGAAGCAGGACAGCTGATAGGAAAGAGACGCGGAAGAGGTGACCAGCCCGTGCGCCGTAGGCTGCGTCTAATCGGCCGCCATCCTGATACAGAGGACCAGACGGTCCTGATGCCAGCAGACAGATCAGCTCTTTGGCATTTCACTTGGCGCTTTAAAAATGAGCTTGGAGTTCAGTTTGCCGCTAAGGATGCAGTTGACCACTTCCCTTGAAAAGCAGCTGTAGCCAGTGGTGATATTAGGGTAATACCACGGGGTCCCTCGGCCCTGCACCTGAAGCCGTGTCAGACTTGGGCGTATTGTTTCCTTCCCCTGCAGTCCCAAGTAGAGAGAGAAGCCACTCGAACTGAGAGAGGGTTTATGAGACCAGTGCTCTCCACGGTGTCTCCCTCTGCTTTGGTTGCTAAGTATTGGCTGAAGTCACTTTTGTTAAACTCAGCTGGCTGTTAGGGTAGGGGAATTGTGCGGCCAAGGCTGCTGTTGACCTGCACTGTCTTGTTCTTCATGCTTTAATATTCCAGTGTATTCTCCCATTTATGCCTCATCGGTTGATTCATTCAAAATGTGGAGCCTGTAACCTCTGAAGGTACGGTTCTCCTTCTCCCTCCCTCCCAGGCTCCTCCTCCACCGTCCCTTTTTTAAAAAAAAAATTCTTGCTGTTTTTGGAAGCTGGTCGCCCTCCACGGAAGCCCCGCTGTGAGAGATCTGTGGAAGTGAGCGTGGACTTCTAACGGTGGGAGTTGTTGCTGGCACTTGTCACGGCCTCATGTAACTGCTGCGTGTGTTCAGGGCATCTTTCCTGTGGTGCAAGTTGTGGGTAATGTTTTAAGCGTAGTTGAACTTCAGTTGTTTCACAACTACTTAAAATCCTGTGCCTTGTGCCTCAGTGTGACAGCTCCTTCGACACAATGCAGAAACCCGTTACTGTAAAGAGGCCTTTAGTGGAGGAAGGGACCTTGCAGCTGAGGGCCTGGCCTCCTTATGCTTGTTGCTAGGAGGCAGCTGAGGTCCAGAGTCGCTCAGCTCTCTAGGACCAGACTGTGGGTCCCTGAGCCCCTGGTGCTGGCTCATTCCTCTGCCTTGAACCACTTCACGTTCTCATTTCCTGCTTTGTGTGTACATGAGTGTCATTAAGGGAAGAGAAAACACTGGTGGCTCACTGTTCCTGACAGGTGTGGTGTTCCAAGTGAGAAGGGTGACCACAAGGTAGAGGCTTTTAGTTAGGATTCCGTATGGCGGAATAACAGAACCACCCCAAATAAGTGAATCAAGTTTATTTCTCTCATGTTCCAGCTCAAAGGTGGCTCTCCAGGGCTGGGATGGGCTCCATGGTGTCAGGGGTCCCCTCCTCACTTCATGTCCACCATGCGTGGCTCCCATGACTAGCTCCTTCGTGGTTCACGATGGCTGCCGGACATCAGGTACTGCACTCACATTCTAGCGAGCAGGGAGGAAGAACAGGGAAGACACCCCGCTCTGAAAATTGCACATAATGCTGCTTACGCAGAATTCACTCGTGCAGCTCCACGCAGCACCTAGGGAGGATGGAACGTAGCCTTTGTTCGGGTAGCCGTGCATCCCGGTAAAGTCAGGACTCTAGTTCTCTGGAAGAAGAGAGAATGGATACTGAGGGAAGCCGGCAATGTCTGTCTTGGAGACACAAGGCCTGGATCCTGATTACGTGGATTCATTTTACTTATTCAACAAATATTTATTAACCGTCTACTCTGTGCCTAGGCACCGAGGAAGCTGAGCGCAAACAGACACAATCCCAGTCCTTAAGACGTATACCTGTGTGGGGAGACAGACCCTGATCAAACACAAACATGGTTGTGTAAACTGTGCTAAGTGCTGTGAAGGGAAGGGACACGGTGTGCCCAGCGAGTAACGGGGACTTGAGCAAGCCTGGGGGCGAGGGAGGGCGGGGGGAACGGGTCAGAGGCTTTGCCCCAGGAAGTGACCTTGGAGCTGACAGCTGGAGACTGAGTAGAGTGGAGGGTGTTACAGGCAGAAGAAAGAGCTCAGGCGGGAGGCCGGTGTGGGTGCTCAGGGAGGAACTGACAGCCAGTCCTCTTGAGCAAGAGGCAGCGGGGAGAGAAGAGGGAAGAATTAGGGTCAGCCCGCGTGGGGCTCTGGAGGGAGGGTGACCGTCGTCGTTGGCCTGTCTGGCACGAGATTGTCCCGGGACATGGAACTTTTACTGCTAAAACTGGGAGAGTCCCAGGCAGGCCAGAATTGCTTGGTCACCCTTGCTGGAGGCCACAGGAATACTTGGATTCCTTTAATATGAACTTCAGCCAAGTCCCTTCTTAGACAGACATAGCCCTCAGCCGCTGAGACACCACTGGCTGGTAAGACGTCGCCCCTCCTACTGGCCGAAGGGAAAGAGGCACAAAACACAGGCAACACTCCCTGTGGTTGGAGGGCGAGACCAGTGAGACTTTAGCTGGCATGATTTCTCCTGAGAGGAATTTCGGAAATTACTTGGCATGTGATGGTATATTATTTGAGATAACAAAAGGGCCCAGGGCAGAGGAAACCCGTACTCCGCGGTGGCCTGTCTCAGCACTGCTGGTACATTGGAATCACCTGGGAACTTAACCAGTAAGTCAGAAAATGCACAGGTGGACCCAGGGCAACGGAGATCGGCTCCATCCCAGGGCCCCTCAGGCGTGGGCATGCGAGTGGGTGGCTGGGGATCTTGCAGAACACAGACGCTGCTTCCGTGGGGCCCGCGGATCTATATTCCTAAGTGCCCAGGCGGTAGTGATGCTGCTGTCCAGAGACCTCGAGTACAGTGTCTGCAGTGTTTGATGAGAGTTTTGGAAGCCACTGGTTTCTTTTCCCGGAGAGCAGAGCTAAAGGACCACATAGAGGTGCATGGGTCCGTGAGAGGAGAGAGGAGGAAGACGCCAGGAGCCCAGGGAGGTTCCGCTTTGTGCCGCCATCAGGGGTGGGCCCACCTCAACTTCTCAGTTGGTTCCTAGGAGTTGTGGGTTATATGATGTGGCTGGTTCCTGGTTCCAGAAGAACCGGCTCTGCGTGGTTTCTGGTTAGGATGGGGCAATAGGAAGGTGATGCACCATTACCTCTCTCACACCTTTAGAGGCTTTTCCAGCTCACTTCACTGGCTGCTAGGATTTGAGTCTTTCCTACAAGTAAGAAAACCAGGGGCACCTGCGTGGCTCAGTCGGTGAAGCGTCTGCCTTCCGCCCAGGTCATGACCCCAGGGTCCTGGGATCGAGCCCCGCATCGGGCTCTTTACTCAGTAGGGAGCCTGCTTCTCCCTCTGCCTGCTGCTCCCCCGCCTGTGCTGTGTCAAATAAATAAATGAAATCTTAAAAAAAAAAAGAAAAAGAAAACCAAAAATAATAAGAAAAGCCAGAAAGATTTTTCAATAGGAGATGATACACCCATTGAATGTAAAAAAGCAACAAAAACAAAAACAAAAAAACCCAAACAAAGGAAAAATACCACTGGCTACAGAGTGGGAAATGGTTTGGGGAAGGGAAGCCAATTAGAAGGATTAGTAACCATTAGTGACAGAGCCCAAATGGGTCTGATTAATGGAAAAATCACCGCAGGGCAGAAACGAAGAGTGGTTCATCTGAGTGTACCTTTAGTTCTCTCTCGGTCACATTTCATAAATGATTTGTATTGGGAGGTGGAAGACAGGCTTAATCTTTAAAGGTCTAAGAGTTGAGAGAGCGCCACCAAAGTCCTGGCGGGCAGTGAACCAGGTCCAAGAACACGAAGTTTAGCGGGGACACGTGTCAGCTCCAGGGTCTCAAGCACAGAGCCTGCACGCGTGATGACCTCCTTGCTTCCCTTCCCAGGTTCTGAACCTGAAAGGTAGCCACGGGAGTCAGAGAATTTTATTTTTATTTTTTAAATTTTTTAAAAGATTTATTTATTAGAGAGAGAGCGAGCACGTGCACGAGCAGGAGGGGCAGAAGGAGAGGGAGAGAGAATTTCAAGCAGGCACCATGCCCAGCACAGAGCCCCACGTGGGGCTCGACCTCAAAACCCCGAGATCACCACCTGAGCTGAAATCAAGAGTCGAGCGTCTGACTGCACCACCCCGGTGCCCCAGAGTCAGAGACTTTTTAAATGTCAGCTCAGTGAAAACACCCACACGTCCTAGTTGTGTGGCCAGATCGGCTAGCTGAGCAATGCCCGAAGTGAGCTCACCTCCAAAAGGTTAGGCCCCAGGGCACCTCTCTGCCAGCAAGGGAGGAGGGGCCAAGCTGAGCAGGTTCTTCCAAACCTGCCCTCAGACCAGCCGCTTTCCCTCGGGAAAGAGTCAAGTAAGAGAGGGCTGGGGCCGAGGCCTGAGCCAAGTCTCCAGGAAAGCCCTTCCAGCTGGAAATCTGAGAAGGGTGGGATGAAAGCGCTGGTCTGTGTCTCTCCCTTCAGAGGCTGGAGAGACATACTCCAGCAACAGGTCTAAAGGGCTTTACGTTGATGGCAGGCTTAATGCGAGCTGACGGCTTTTTCTTTCTCAGGTATGCAATACTAATACAATCTCAGGCTGTATGCATCCTTTGAGTGAATCATCTAGAACAGGGTTTGGCAAAGCACAGTCCCTGGGCTGAATCTGGCACCACTCAGTGTTTAGATGGCCAGCCACCTAAGAATGGTTTTGACATTTTTTTTAATGGTTGGGGGGAGAAAAATCAAAAGAATACCGTTTCCTCACATGTGAAACTTATATGAAATTCAGACTTCAGTGTCTGTAAATAAGTTTTCTTGGAACACAGCCCCACTGCACACTGTCTCATACTTGCTTTTAGTCAGGGCCAATTTGAGAACTTGGGACAGAGACCAGATGGCTGGGGAGCCTAACATACTTTCTCTCTGACCCGGTACAGAGAGCTTGCTGAGCCCTGACCAAGAATGAAGGGGTGGTCAAGGGTTTGCATTGTCTCCTGGGTGGGTCACACTCAGGACATTGTGTTCCGCCCCGTGGCCTCACTGTAAGTGTGGAGTGGATTCAGAGGAGGGTGACCCTGACGATGAAGAGGCACACCCCCCCCACCCCGAGACTGTGTCCTATGAGGACTGGTTGAGACCACAGGAATGTTTAATCTAGGGGAAAAGCAGGCACAGTGCAAACGAGGGCTGCCTTTTATGTCCCTGCTTGTTGATTGTTTTGAATTCTTGGAAGAAAATTGCTCCAGGAAGGCAGCTTGGAGGTTAATTCAAAGGGCACTGACCTTGAGTCAGAACGTGTTGGTTCAAGTTCGGACTTCTACTTGCGTTCCCTGGGCTTCAGGTTCTTCACCCCAGAGATGAAGGGTGCAGGCGACAGCCCATCCCGCGTCCAGGTCCACAGTGACTTAAGATTCAGCTTTCACCTCAGAGGTGTCTTCCGGCCGGCAGGGGACACGGTCATGGAGACACCTCACCGACCTGCAGCTTGGATGGAGTGCAGAGGGAGCACCAAGGGGAGGGATTCGCTGGGGGCTGGTGTGCATCGGACCCCGGAGAACAAGTAGGAGCTCCAGCCCCTTCACCCAAAGCATTCTGTGATTCTGTGAAAGACTTAAAAGGTGTTGTGTAGAAGGGCAATCCCACAGGTTCCTCAGGACTCCAAGTGATACCCTTTCAGACCCGACCACACAGGTAACATCAACCTCTCTAACAGGATCTAAAGGCCCCGCTGCTCTGAGCCTGGCCATCCTTCCCTTTCTTCCCTTGCCTTGCGGACTCTTGTCCGTCCCCTGGGCCTCCACTCTGACTCATGCTGGCCGAGGTCAGGTACCGATGTGACCTCTGTTGCTGGGAGCCATGTTTCTTTGGAGCAAACACAGGAGGAGGGGCCAGCCTTGCATTCGCAACAGTAGCATCAGCTCAGCCCACAGGAGGATTGTTTTGAATTCTTGGAAGAGAACTGCTCCAGGAAGGCAGCTTGGAGGTTAATTCAAAGGGCACTGACCTTGAGGCAGAACGTGTTGGTTCAAGTTCGGACTTCTACTCGGGTTTCTTGGGCTTCAGGTTCTTCACCCCAGGATGAAGGGCGCAGGCGACAGCCCATCACATGCCCAGGTCCACAGTGACATTGCGTTCGCAACGGTACCATCAGCTCTTGGCCCGGGGCTCAGCCCACAGGAGGCGCTTACTCTATTCATAGACTAATGGTAGACTTGGATCAATAAAGAGAGAAATATTCCAGAAAAGGAAATGGTCTCCCACACACGGGAGTGCGTCTGCACCCCCAGAGGTGGAGGGGAGATTGCAGCGGGGACTCAGCCAGGGAGTTTCGGGGTGCCTAGTGCCTTGGCCCTTATAAGCACCGGTGTGTGGCTTGGGTGTAATTTCGTTCTGACCCTCTGTTATCACTGATGGTCATCTCCGTTGGGGAGACCTTTTGGGATCCCCGAAGCTACGTGATTTGGCTGACGTCCAGCAGCTAGGCTATGGCAAAGTAAAGACAGAGTCCCTGGCTTGTTCGGCTGAGTCATTGGTCTCTCCCAGGCCAGGGAGCCTGCCTGGCTGGCTAAGTTGATCCTGGAGTGCTGAGATTTCTCAGAGACGGCGTGCCAACTCGCTAGGACCTGGAAGCCTCGCCCACCCTCAGCTCTTGTGTTTTTAGAGTTGGGGGGTTTCAAAATCCCCTACCCGTGATTAGAAAATTACACTTATCTTTTAAAGTGATGGGTTGCAGTTAACACCCCTAAACTTGTGTCCAGTAAGTGAAAAAAGTCTCAGAACTATGACATTATTAAACACACACACACGCACAGTCCTGTCGGGGTTTGGCAAGAAGCGGTTTGCTACTGTCCTTCCTGACACTCAGTTGAACAGGAGCCTTGGGGATAGCATGCCCAGTCCTGCGGGGATTGTGCTAGAAGCCCGAGTGGGTTGCCTGACAGGGCTACAGCTGAATGTCTTACTGGTCATGGCTTTTGAGATAAAAACCTTTCGTGGGTTGCCTGACAGGGCTACAGCTGAATGTCTTACTGGTCATGGCTTTTGAGATAAAAACCTTTCGCTTGGTGGCTGTCTTCCTCAGTGATTCTGATCTTGCACTTTTGGGTTATAGCACTTTACTGAGTGGAAGGCTGTCCTTTTTTAATGGAGCAGACTTAATACCTGAAACACAAAAGCATACAAAGACTTTTGACCTCACATTTCAAAGATTTGTTAAGAGGACTTTTTTTTTTTTTCCTGAATATTTCCTCCATAACTGATATAAAAACAAACAGCTAACCTGTGAATTTTCAAGAACCAAGACTGTTAAAAGCCAGTCTTTCACACTGCCATGCTGACTTTTTTTTTTTTAAGATTTTATTTATTCATTTGAGACACAGAGATACAGAGAGAGAGCATGAACAGGGGGAGAGGGAGGAGCAGGCCCCCCGCTGAGCAGGGAGCCCGCCATGGGGCTCAATCCCAGGACCCTGAGATCATGACCTGAGCCGAAGGCAGACGCTTAATGATTAAGCCACCCAGGCCCTCTGGGCCTTGTGTCATTCTTCGTCCCTGCAGAGAGACATCCCCCCGACACACACACACCAGGGTGTGCTGAACCCGGGGAGTGCAGGCCGAGGCACCGTGGGCCTGGACAAGCCGACCAGTAGCCTTCCCTGACGGGAGGGCATCGCGCCACCCATCCACCATCTCCTTGAGGATAGAGCAGATGTCTTTCCACTTCACATCCTGCCAGCCCGGCGCCCAGCCCAGCGTGGGGGGAAGAAGGACAACCGAGGAGGGCCTGGCGGGGTGGGGGGGGGCGCGGGGGGAGGCCTTCCCAGACCCGCCTGTCTGCTGTACCGTTTGGCTTCTGATCGCACCTCTCTGCAGCATTTCCCGCCCTTGCTGAGAATACCCCCGAAAGCCACATTCACTTTTTTGAAGGGGACAGTGTTCCAGGACTCAGCTCAGAAAAGTGTGAGAAGTTTACCAACACCTCTGAAATGGCTGTGTCCCTTGCTTGGTCACAGCTGCCCCTAGCCCTTCACTGCCCTCGACACAGAGTGTGCAGCTGTCCTGGGACCTTTCCCACGGGTCCCTCTGCATCCTGATCCATCCGTAAGTCTCTCTCGGGCACTCTGTCTCCCGGGTCCTGCTGAGTAACCGTAACACGGGATGCACGCAGGTGGAAGAGCCGTTGTAGGCATTAAATTCAATTTAGTATCTTTTACCTTAAATTTTAACAAGATGATTTTAATGCGTATATTTCTACACTCCCTCTGCTCTCAGGCATCTGAATTAAATTGCCTTTTACATCTTTTGGCTCAGGCCTAATGTCCCCTCTCCATGGCCCACTGGGGAGCCCCTGATCTGCTTCAGGAGAAAGTCATCAGCCAGACGCAGCTGGCTGTGTAGACAGACGTGTGTAGGAAGAAGGGGTTGGGAGGGAAGTAGAGGCAGGAAGGGATGGGCTCTCTGGGCCCGGGACACCCCTGGAAGTTTTGGGGGTGAAGGAGACACTGAGGAGTTTCCACGAGAAGGAGCCCAGGGCTCCCCACTGGGACTGCCATCTGCATAATCACCCTGCTTCTGGCCCTGCAGTGTCTTTTGGTTTTGTTTTCAGGGTTTTTTTTTTTTTTTTTTCCCCTTTTGGTTTCCTGTTTGAATTATTTCAGCTTTGGTACATTTTAGAGAATGGAAAAAATTCTAAGTAGAATTTTACCGCAAAAAAGTGGCTTTCTCTCTTTTTTTTTTTTCACTTCTAGTCCTGGTCTCTATCTGCCATATATAGTTTGAGTGGTGGCAGATGAGATTTGACTTTCAGATAGCCGCCTTGTTGACTTCGGGAGACTCTGGTGCCATTCCTCCAGGGCATCTGAGCAACTTAAGTGCTGGTTCTTTCGACTGTGTGGCTTGGGGTCTCTCGCATGTCTTTGCGCTGAAAAATGGGGGGTGGGGAGCAGTGAGACCTAGTTAATCCACTTTCCAATAGGACAGATGTGCACGGTGGCCTCATTTCAGCCACCACCCAAGTGGTCCATTCCAAACGTACTAAAATGAAATTTTGTTTTTTCTCTCTTGACTAACATGGGTGAGGACCAAATCCATAATTCTGGCAGGAGAGGCTTCATTGCCAAACCCGGCCCCCCACCCCCCTGCCACTCCCATGTTGCTTGTCCTTGTCCTCGACCCTCTTTGTATATCTTTTCCCGCTGGTTGCCAGGGTCAGCGTCGCCCCAGCGACGGGAGGGGAGGCTGGGCGGGTCACTGCTGAATCCTCCCTGGTGGGCTGGTGGATGGGGGACCCAGTGAAGGTCCTGACACGGGAAATTTTATCCCCTCTCTGCTGTATTTGGGGAAATGAGATTTGACTCATGAGATCATCCAAGACGCGATGATGAGTTTTCCACAAGACACCTCATTTGTGGTGTTCTCGTCTATGGCTGTTTTTTTGAGTTATAATCCAGTTAGTGACACGTGGGGGGAGGCGGGGAGATGGATTTTAAGTCTGTTTTTTAAGAGTCTTAATTCCACTTGCTGTAGCAAAGCCGATTTGAAGATTGACTCAAGGGCATACTTCATAGGCAGGAGAGCCAAGGGATTGGGCCTGCCGCTCGGGTTCCACATTGCCCTGGCTTTGAATCTCAGCTTTACCGCTTACGTTTCAATCTTTCTCTCCTGTGTGGCTTCCTCATCTGCAAAAGAAGGGTGGTTGGACTAATAGCAATAAAAATAATAATGAACATGGACTTGGAGACTCAGGGTTTGCCAGATGGCATGCTCAGCGCTTCCCTAACATTTCCACCCCCCTGCCCCGCAACGGCTCCCGAGGCAGAACCTGCTCCATCCCCCATGTTACTCCGTGGGAACTGGCGTGCAGTCAGCACTCCGTGGGTGCCAGGCACTGTTGCCATCCCCAGGCTGAGAAACAGAAGCTTAGGGAGGTGAAGTCACCAGGGCATGAGCAGGGCTGGGTTGGAGCCCTGGGTGGAGGAATGTCTTCAGGTGCATGAGGGAATGAATTCCTATGGAGCACATAGCATGGCTCTGGCAGATAGCCACACTCAAACTGTAGCTGTTTTAGCGACCAATGAAGCCATACACTTTCCTACTAACGCACTGCACTTCCTCTCCTTAGATGAAGAAACCCCACTCCTCGTCATGTCATCGTATCTTGTATGAACCCCTCAGGGTTGTCTATGAGCTGCAGCTGCTCCTGTGGGACTTCTGGGGTCCCGCCCCCAGGTTGCTCCCTGGCGCCCACACCAGCCCCCATGATTATGCTCCCGGGCCCTTGTTGGGTTAAGCCACTTGACCAAAAACTGTGCCACTTAGGTAGAGGGAGGCCAGGAGTGTAAGCTTGTATTCCAGGTTTGCACACGAGAGGCATACTGAGCCCTCATGTGTGTGTTTGTTTTCTGATAAGTTGATCCTATCTCCCTTTCTTGGGTTGGAGGCGGGGTTTAATTTCAGGGTAAAGGCAGTAGGGCCAGGGAAGTGTGTTGTACATGTGGGGTGGGGTGTCAGATGAGCCATAATCTGTAGGGGGCCCCGTGGAGGCCCCAGGCAGCTGCCAGAGAGGCTCATGCTCAGGAGAAGGTGCTGGTTTAGGGGGTCTCAAATCAAGTGCCCCAAGGGGCCTGCCAGGAACTCAAAGGATGCCAGGGGTTGGTTAGAGTCTGGGACAAATGAGAGCAGGGTGCCCCATGGAGGAGGCAGCAGCCAGACCCCACCTCAGTGACTTCAAGCCCTCCAAGTCCACACAAAAATGAGCACCAGCCAGTGGGAAATGGGCAGATGCTCTAAAAGTCTCTTCCTGGAAGAAGAAATGTGAATGTGTTCCTACAGAAATGCAGACTACAGAGAGAAATCACAACCAGGACCCAGGATCGGGGTGGAGGGAAAACGCAGGTGCTGGGACATGTGATGGGGGGGTTAATTGATGGTTTGTTCTGGAAGGCACTTTGGCCATAGCTGTCAAAACTAAAAATGTACACACCCCTTGATCCAGAGTTTCCTGTTTTGAAATTATCCTAAAAGCTACCCTGAGCCCACAGGGACCGTTGGAGGATAATGTCTGTCTTGGCAATGTTTGTAAGAGTGAGAAATGGAAAACAATCCAAATGGTTTATCACTACATACATATGTGATGGTCTGTCTTTATACTGAAATATTATGCGTTCTTTAAAAAGAAGAATGTAGATCTATATGTAGTGATATGAAAAGATGTCTACTTTGTATGAAGAGAAACAGCAAACTGTAAAATCATGTGTAATATTCCATTTTTCTAGAAAATGTTTATAAATACATGAAAAGAAATTATGTATCACCTAGACAAAATTCTAGTTCTTGCTGAGTTTAAGGATTTACTAAAAGTATTTGCATAGGTCAGAATTGTCACAGTTGGGAAATCACTCTGAATTAATAAAAATCTAAATTATAGATGTAAAGGCAGTATAGCTTTACATTTTTAAACAGCTCCCAAAAAGTTTTACTAAATAGCTAGGCAGGGCTAAATATGTAATGAACAGCTAATGAATTGTTCTAAACAGATGAGTACCTGTTTTTGAAAATGCCCTTTTAAGTCATTGTAAGTGTGTCTATTCTTATTTACTGGTAACTTTATTTCTTTTTTTCTTTTTTGGTTAACTTTATTTGCTGGTAAATTCTTTCCTTATGAGAGTTTAAACGTATATCAAATATCCATATAGTCAAAAATGCTAAAATTGGGGCGCCTGGCTGGCTTAGGTGGTGGAGCACGTGACTCGATCTTGGGGTCGTGAGTTCAAGCCCCACGTTGGGTGTGGAGCCAACTTAAAAAAAAAATGCTACAATTGCAGATCCTGAATTGCTGAGGCTTTTACTGCAGTCAACCACTGGAATTTTACTAAACCTTGTGCCAGGGAGGGAATGATTTCACAATGAACCCCGGGAGGTTTGGCCACTATTCAAAAGTTCTCTTCCTCATTTGTACTTCAGTGTTTTACATGCTCAAGCATAATACAATTGGGAATCTGCTGCACATAGTAAAATACTGTAAGTATACAGTTGGAGCTCTCTGGCCCATTCGTTCTCCCTGGTCACATCAGGAATGGGAATGTATGCCATACACAGCACACCTGTCCCCACCTCACTGCTCTTCTAAGGGGTGTCCAGCCTGCTGTTTGGGTCACTCATTGTGTGTGTGAAGGTGATGCTGTCTGCTATGGCTCATAATGATCTAAGAATGTCCAAGTGGGCAGAAGCGCCTGGTGGTGGCATTGCTGGAGGCCCCCTGGTGCCGAGCAGAATTCCTGGAACTATTCTTGGCTTCAGCAGATACACAGCACAGTGCACGCACGCACCGTGCTGGTTCTGAAATCATCTCATTCCATCTTGCCCCAGTGAGGTCCGTGTTTTTCCCAATATTACAGTCAAGACAATTCAGAGGAGAGCAGTCAGGTTTCCCATGGTCACACAGCCAGGGTAGTAGAGGCAGGTTTTGAACAGGTCCCAGGGATTCTGAAACCGATACTCTTTATGGTTATTGCTGGTAAATTCTGTGGAACGAAGATATTCTTACGTAGAACGTTGATTATAGGAGAACCGGGGGTTTCTTTAACTTTCAGATTGAATTTCTGAATGCTTTAAAAACTGTTTATGTAATCAGGGGCTCCTGGGTGGCTCAGCCAGTTAAGCGTCTGCCTTCGGCCCTGGTCACAATCCCAGGGTCCTGGGATTGAGTCCTACATCGGGCTCCTAGTTCAGCAGAGAGCCTGCTTCTCCCTCTGCTTGTGCTCTCTCACTCTCTCCCTCTGACAAATAAATAAATAAAATCTTTTAAAAAATAAAAACTATTTATGTCATCAGTGATAGACACTTTGCAGGTAAAATTAGCCAATATATTTTCCCCCCTTAAACAAAGCAGACTTGTGTAATTGTGATGTGCCTTTTTTTTAATTATTAATTTCTTGTAGGAAGTGACCAAGTTCACTCCTGGATGCTAGTCACCAGCCAAGCTTTAGGTACTGTGTGGAGAATAGCAAAGGGGTCAGTGATGTTGGCAGCTTCATGTCTGGTGGCCGCCCTCTGCTACTTCAGGAGGATGCACTGCAATTTCGGGCACTGGCTGAAATGGTAGGTGGTCAGATCAGCTTCCAGTTTCACAAAGAGACCCTTGCTGTTCAAAGTATATTTTTTATATCATTGTTCCCTTTATCTTTTAGGTGGATTGGATATCTGCAGAGAAAATTCAAAAGTAAATATTTTCATATGTTATTTCTAAGGTGCAGAGAGGGTTCAAGAAGGGTGAGGAAAGGGAAAATTAACTACCTTTTCTATTTGATTTGGTCCAGGGAACCTCAGTGTGGAGGCGGAGGTTGATCTGCTCAGTTACTGTGCGAGAGAGTGGAAAGGAGAGACACCACGTGCCAAGCTGATGAGGAAGGTGAGTCTGCTGATACAGGTCATGGATGGTACAGAATGCATGTGTGAAAATCAGGAAGCAAACGTTGCACTCTGCTTTACGAAGCCCAGAGATCCGCTAACACCAGATGTGCCACGAGGAACAATTGTGGCTCTCATGATAGAGCCAAGCAGCTGCCACACACTGGCTTTGGGCTGTCACCTAGATAGAGCGAGGATCTGGACGAAGACGTAAATGGGGCTGTAATTTCAGGAAATTTGAGGGGGGCACTCTTTTCAGCTCCTCCTGCCAGGCCTATGGCCCATCTCCACATGCAGGGGAGACTTCTGTCCTTGGAGGGATTAGGCACCTGGATGTAAAAGATTTTGAGGATTTTTAGAATTGCCCATTGGACCAGTCTTGGTAAATATTTCCAGCAGTGCTATCCAACCTTGTCAGCAGCGAGAAAGTTTTGTTGCAAGTACTTTTTAGCATGGTCTTAAACGTATATAGTATTTTTTTTTTCCCACTGTGGTCAAGTTATACCATCTTCTTCCCTAAATGACATTCCCTGGCCCTGAGCTTCCAGGAATTTATCAAATGAAAGAGCAGGACTTGGACTCACTACACACTGAAGTCACTTTAAAATGACTTGTGGTCGCATTCATAATTTAGAATTGTTTTCATTTTTGTTGTCCACTTTATTTGGGAGTCACACCTCAGTGGCAGTGCAGTGAATTCATTTTGCTTATTCTCTCATCCAGAGGACTTGAAAACCAAATTCTTCTTTTTGTGCGGACAGGCTTACGAAGAGCTATTTTGGCGGCATCACATTAAATGTGTCCGACTAGTAAGGAGAGATAACTATGATGCTCTGAGGTCAGTGCTGTTCCAGATATTCAGCCAGGGCCTCTCCTTTCCATCCTGGATGAAAGAGAAAGACATTGTTAAGGTACGTCCACACACTGGAAACGTGGGGGAACAACGCGTTGACAAGCATTGCAGTGCAGATGGCTGGGTCTTCCGTGGGCGGCTCTGAGATGGAAGGAGCCTTCCAAGGCCCTACATACCCCGTCTGTCTCAGAGAGGCCATCCTACTCAGTCTTGTTTTTAATGTCACCGTCTTTTCTCAAGAAGGGCATCTGTCGTTCATAGGCAAGGTGGTCTACTAAAATTCACTTTTTTACTCTACACTTACTCGAGTTTTGACAAACACATAGAGTGCTCCAGAGATCCCCCCTATTCCTTTATAGCCAACCCTCTCTCACTCCTAGCCCCGGGTCACCATTGATAGGTCTTACGTCCCTATCGTTTTGCCTTTTCCAGAATGTCCAATCATAGAACTATCCAGTGTGTAGCCTTTTGAATCTGACTTCTTTCATTTAGCAAAATGCATTGCCATTCATCCATGTTCTGTGAATTTGTAGTTCATTCCTTTTTATTGTTGAGTGGTCTTCCTTGACGTGAGAATGACGCAGTTTGTTTATCCGTTCATCACTTGAAGGACATCTGGATTATTTCCAGTTTTTGACAAGTACGAATAAAGCTGTTATAAATATTTCCATACAGGATTTTGTCCTTTTGGGCAAATGCCTGGGAATGAGATTGTTGGGTCATGTGGTAGGTGTAGGTCTAAGTTCATAAGAACCTGTCATCTGTTTTCCAGTGTGGCTCTGCCATTTTGCATTTGTACCAGTAATGTATAAGAGTTCCAGTTGTTCCACATTCTAACCAGGATTGATTTGGGGTTATTTGTAGCCATTTTGATAGATGTGCCCTGGTATCACTCCGCTTTTAGTTGGCATTCCCCTAGTGTGGAAGGATGAGTGTCTTTCCATGTGTTTATTTGCCATCCATGTTATCTTCTTAGAGAAGTGTCTGTTCAAATCTTTTGCCCATTTTTATTTATTTGTTTATTTTTAAATTATTATTTTTTGTTTTATTTTATTATTGACTGAATTTTGAGAGTTCTTTATATATTCCAAGTACAAGTGCTTTATCAGATAGTAATTTGCAAATATTTTCTCCCAGTCTGTGCCTTTTTTTTTTTTTTCCATTTTAAGAGTGTAAGGTAGTACATTCTTTTTCTCTTTCTTCTTCTTTTTTTTAAGGCAGAACATTCTTTTTTTTTTTTTTTTTTTTTTTTTAAAGATTTTATTTATTTATTTGAGAGAGAGAGAATGAGAGAGAGCACATGAGAGGGAGGAGGGTCAGAGGGAGAAGCAGACTCCCTGCTGAGCAGGGAGCCCGATGCGGGACTCGATCCCGGGACTCCAGGATCATGACCTGAGCCGAAGGCAGTCGCTTAACCAACTGAGCCACCCAGGCGCCCCAAGGCAGAACATTCTTGATGAACAACCTGAATTCTTATTTTGAATGTAGGATATTTAATCTAGGATGTATATTTAAGGATGGAGGAGCAAGGAAATATAAAGTATATGTATATATATAGCTATACATGGTCTATTTCCTTACCATTTTTTAAATTACACTTGTTTTTATTAGTTTCATTTTATCTAGCAAGTACTTGTCAAGTGTGTGAGGTGTGCCAGGCCTGCTGCTACTTGCTGAGGACAGAGAATACAACCAAGCCTCTGGGCTCCCCAAGCTCAGCGGGGCAGGAAAATGGATTAGGTCTCTTCACTGGATCAGAGGCTTAAGTATTCTGTAATCTTATTAAATCCCAACAAGGGTCCTGTAGAATGGGTAATATCCTCCTTGATTTATGGTGGCAGATGAGGCTAAGAGGGTAAATAATCTGCACTGGTTGAGCAGCCTCTCAGCTGGTAAGTGACAGAGTGAGGGTTGGACCCCAGAGTGCCTCATTCTAAAGCTTGTGTGCTCCCTGACGTACTATGGTATTCTAACATTGTTTGGGTAAAAATAATTTCTAAAGGGATATACCCAGGCAGTTTGGGAAGTGTTTTATGCAGAAAGATTGTTTCCATAGACATAATCTTCATGTAGGTTTTCGTCAGTTGTAAAATAATAAATTAAAAATCCGATCCAAATCACTTAATCCACAAATCTAAAAGGAACTATATGCTTTTATTTAACTGTTGTTATCATGTTTTTAAACAGAGATTGCTAAGTGAGATAAGATCATGCACCGTGATGACGTACTCTAAATTGTGTGTCATAAATGTTGAGGTACTAATCATGGTTGGCATCTACTTCCTTTTCAAGCTTCCTGAAAAACTGCTCTTTTCACAAGGTTGTAATTGGATCCAGCAATACGGTTTTGGTCCTGAGAAGTATACAGGTTCCAATGTGTTTGGAAAATTACGCAAATGTGTGGAATTATTGAAAACACAGGTGAGTGTTTGGGAGAACAAAAGACTAAGAATGAAAGCGCACACCCCAGATGTAGCGACTCTTCTCTGTCAGGCATGTCACTTGATGCCACATAAGGAGGACACGTGGCCAGGAGCATCTCTTCTAGGAACTGACGATTGGCTTTCCTATTCTTTGTTCACCTTCCAAGTAATGAACGAGCAATGTCGTACAGACAATTAGGTCCAATATGGGTTAAGGAGACCTTTGTGGGCTCTCTGGGAAACCTTAACAATCACGTACCTGTTTCCCTTCAAAAGATGGGGTGCAAGGTGCACACAGCGCACTCAGAAATGCACTTCTGGGATGTGCCCTATTAATAACTTGGGCACAGCACAGATGCTATAATTTGAACTAAGAGTTTTTCCTGCCTTTTAATAGACGCAGATTTTGGATTGTTGAAATGGATCCTCCATGGTAAATACCATAACATTTCTGTGCCATAGTCTCATGTAAAACTGATATATAAATAGTCATTGTGAGGATTCAGTGAGTTAATACATGTGGAGTGCTTTAATCTGTGCTTGGTGAGTTAGTATGAAGGAATGCTAGTTAGTACTGTTTGTCTCTGGATTATCTTCTGTGTGACCCAACTATCTTAAGATGTCTTAGGAAACTAACTTGTGTGGCATTTTACCTAGTTGGTGGTGCTTTTTTGAAAAATGTTTCATTTTAACTAGTTTGTGATTGTAAAAGTAATACATACTTGTGGTTAAAAAAAATCAGGGTCAAAAGCTATAAAATGAAAAGTTAAAGTTCCCCTCTATTAATCTTTGGTTTATTTTTTAAGCACTTTGAAAAATTATGCCATGGTGTAGGAATTCACCTTTCCCCTGTTAATTTCCCTTTTACATCTGTATTTTTAGTGGACTGAATTTAGTGGAATTAAAGATTATCACAAGAGAGGAAGTATGTGCAACATCCTTTTTTCTGATGTTCTTCTGGAATATAAACTGTATGAAGCTTTAAAGTTTATCATGCTATATCAAGTCACTGAAGTTTATGAACAAATGAAGACTAACAAGGTCATTCCCAGTCTTTTTCAACTCCTGTTTTCCCGGGAAACATCATCTGACCCTTTAAGCTTCATGATGAACCACCTGAATTCTGTGGGCGACACATGTGGACTAGAGAAGGTAATGGGGGCAGAAGAATCCTGTGTGTTTGATTCAGGATGATACTGACAGTCCTTGAACACACAGGTGTTTGGAGTTTACTTTCAGCGGTGATAAAACCCACTGCAAAGAGGGTTTTATCTTAAATCCTTAAAAAAGAAGGAAAAGAAGAGCAAGAAACCTCACTGCTCCGTGCTGTTTGCTGTGTGTCTGCCCAGCCCTGTGGCCAGGGGGCCCCAGTGTGAGAAGCCTTTCTAACCTTTCACTCTGCCTCTCAGATTGTGGTAGGTTCTCTCACAACAGAGTTGAACCAGGAGGAAGTCCTGTTGGAAAATGAGATGAAGTTTGGGAAAGCACTTGGTTACTTACTAAAGATAAATAGACATTATTGAAAAATTTTAGGGGCACCTGGCAGGCTCAGTTGGAAGAGCATGCAACTCTTGATCTCAGGGTCGTGAGAGATTGGGTGTAGAGATGACTAAAAACAATAAATGAACTTTAACTTAAAAAAAATTACTGAAAAATTTTAAATCCGGGGACGCCTGGGTAGCTCATTCAATTAAGCGGCCAACTCTTGATACCGGCTCAGGTCATGATCTCAGGGTTGTGAAATCGAGCCCCGCATCAGGCTCCATATTAGCACGGAGTCTGCTTCTCCCTCTCTCCCTGTGCTTCTCTCTCTGCTCTTCTCTCCCTGCTCATGCATGCTCTCTCTCTGTCAAATAAATAAATGAATAAAATCCTAAAAAAATTTTTTAAATCCAGAGAATACTTTTTTATCCCCATGGTAAAGAGGTTTTGTTGTGCTTTGCTGTCTTAGGCAGTGCACAAAATTACCTGCATTTTTATAAAAAATGGATATAAAACTAGTTGGAAAACAGTGTGATTTTTTTATTCTGAGCATTCCTTTATTTTTTATTAGTTTTTTTTTTTTTTTTCCTCCAAACAGCCTTTCCCTGTAATTTTTTCATGCTAGTCTACAAAGATGTTCCTCTGCTTTCCCCTGCCTTCCGCGTCATGGGCACTTGTTCGTGTCTGTGGCCCCTCAGTGGTTCATGTGTGGGTCTGTAAATAAGCACATTACTCCATAAGCTGCAGGAGAACACGCTCCCTCTGCTGGTGGGGGACAGGGAGTTGGACATGTGTGTTTGTGACCTCTTTTTCATCTCTTCTCCAGATCGATATGTTTATTCTTGGGTACTCCCTTGAAATAAAGATCAAAGTGTTCAGACTGTTCAAGTTTAACTCCAGAGACTTCGAGGTCTGCTACCCAGACTTGCCACCCAGGGAGTGGCCAGAGATCTCCCTGCTGACGGAGAATGACCGCCACTACCACGTTCCCGTCTTTTGAGTCCAGTGTGGACTGGGTACCAGCTCTCGCCAATGGCAGTGGTCCTACTTTCAAGGAAAGTCCAGCTGGAAAACCAAAGCTAGCATCACAGCCATTGAAAGGATCAGGACCTTCTTCTCTGGAGGGGCAGGTGCACTGGACGCAGGGGTGCACGGATATCCTTTGTTTTCCAGCAGTTTCCTCCAAACCAGCCTCACTGATATATTTGTGGGTTGGTGGTTTGACCTTGTTCATATGGGCTCTGGCCATTTCACATGCAGCAGGCATTTCAGGGCACAAGGACAGTAAATTTGGGCAGTACAACACCAGGAAAAAATCGAGAGGAAAAGGGGAAAAGGACTAACCAGCAAAGACTTTGTCTCTAACCTCAATGTTCTCGTTAGGAACCTTGTCTTTGACTGATTCTGGATCTTCATAAGCGTGGCCTTATTTTAGAAGCATTACCTTCCCTGGAATCTTTATGGTATATTGATTTTTCTAGAACCACTTGATTAACTGTAAAATTGTGTGTGTGGGTGTACACACATATACACATGTGTATACATTGTATAGTTTTATATATACATATATGAACACATACACACAAATAATCACTACTTTGTAATGTTGTACAGTTTGTTTTATACTGCTTTACATTTTTTTGTTACTGTTGCATCTGGCTGGTCCGATTTGTTTTATATGGATAAAAGAGATTAATTCTGTAGATGAAGGCAACTGAATGACAATTATTGAACTATTACAAAACATTGAACTGTGGTGTATTTATTTACATGTGTATTTAATGTGCGGTAGCTAGAATCATGCCACCCTAACCCCTACCATGTCTATGTCATAATCTCCAGAACCCGTGAATATGTTGGGTTAAATGGCAAAGAAGAATAATGTTGCAGGTGGAATTAAGGTACTAATCTGACCTGGAAATAGGGAGGTTATTCTGGGTTCTCCAGGTGGGCCCAGTATAATCCCCAGGGTCCTTAAAAGGGGACAAGGGAATTGGAAGAATGTCAGGGCCAAAGGGAAATGTAAAATCCAGAACGGAGAGAGACACAACATTTCTGGCTTTGAAGATGGAGGAGGGAACCATGACCGAAGGAATAGGGGTGGCCTCTGAAAGCTGAAAAGGCAAGAAAACAGTCTTCCCTAGAGCCTCCAGATTTTAGCCCAGGGCAATCCGTGTCAGATTGCTAGCCTACAGAACTGTAAGATAATGCATTTGTGTGGTTTAAGTCACTAGGTTTCTGGTAATGTGTTAGAACAACAATTGACAACTAACGTACTCAAGGTAACTAATTTTTGGTCATCTTTATTTTGGAAATACTTTTCTAGTTTATTTTGTTAATCTTTATTTTGAAGGTACTTTGCTGGTCTGTTTTGAATTTCAGTAAGTACAAAATAACTTTTAAAACCTTGGCCAGTGATATACTACTTCAAAGGGACAAATCCATTCTAAGAGTGATTTACTTAACATTTTTTATGCTAACGTTTTCTCCCATTTTCATACTGTTTCCATTATAAGTAAAATAAGGGACATTAAATGCTGTGGTATATAAAAATAACATCCCGATTCTTTGGTACTGAGGATAATCAGTACGTCCAATGGTACGTTGTCCTCTACCTGCTGTCATTTCGTTTTCTGGTTGAAGAGTTGGAAAGCAGTCAGCTCAGACCAAGGGGCTTTGTGTTACCTTGATAGCCCCATGAAACGGGAGTTCTTTTCTTTTTTTGAAATAGGAGTTCTTCATTGATCTTTATAGTGCATTCCTGCTTGGAAGCGTCTATGATTTTGCATAACTCCTGTCATTTCATTGACCCTGCCGAAAGTTATCCCCATGATCTATTACTAGGACTAAGAAAAAATGAACTCCATCCACCCTTTGTGTTCACAAGCAGACGCGATGACAGACTGCAGCAGGCTACTGTGATATTCGTGGACTGTCTGATCTAGACTTATGCTTCCCGTCGGGCTGTCCAGGCACCTACATGGCATTTGTAAATTACCACTCACCTTGCATCTCCTTACCCGATGTAATGATTTCCACATCAGCCCAGGATTGAGAGGAAGAGCTTTTCCCAGGCATGGGCAGCCTATAGCTCTGTGACCTATTAATCAATTATGTTTATCCATAACCTTCTGTTGGGGGGAGGCAGGGCAGGGTGGAGTGAGACCAAATTGTGAAAAAAAGGACATTTTGTTACAAGGAAAGTAAAAAATTAAGATCTCTAAATAGTTGCTATGTTCTGGGAAGGCATCCAAACAAGATTTTAAGGGAGGAGGTACTGGGTGTTTTTGGTCTTGTTTTGCTTTTAATTCAGTTGTGTAACGAATAACAAACTAATTGGAAGGAAGTGTATATAAATTTTGCACCACTTTTAAAGGCCAACAGTAACTTGGAGGTGAATTTCCTGTGTGATGCCAACATTTAATGTCTTTCTAACCTTATATGTTTTAAATGATGAGAAAATTATAGCAAAAATGCAAACATATGTCCTTGTCCTTTTTTTTTTTTTAATAAGTTTTCCTTTTTTTTTTTTTTAAAGATTTTATTTATTTATTTGAGACAGAGAGAATGAGAGACAGAGAGCATGAGGGGAGGAGGGTCAGAGGGAGAAGCAGACTCCCTGCCGAGCAGGGAGCCCGATGCGGGACTCGATCCCGGGACTCCAGGATCATGACCTGAGCCGAAGGCAGTCGCTTAACCAACTGAGCCACCCAGGCGCCCCCTTGTCCTTTCTGATTGTTTAAAAATTTAAGCCCAATGCAGGGCTCAAACTGAGGATTGTGGATCCTCAGTTCAAGACCCAGCTGAGATCAAGAGTTGGAAGCTTAACCAACTGAGCCACCTAGGCACCCCTGTCTCTTTCTGATTTTAGAATACATTTCTCTCTTAAATTTTGACCATTATGTGTCCATACCGAGGGGTTGGATGAATACCAGTATGAGACTTTCTTATTGTGGCAAAATGTACATAACATAAAATTTACCATTTTAATCCTCTTTAAATGTACAGTTCAGTGATATTAAAGACATTTACACTGTTGGGTTACCATCACCACCATCCATCCTCAGAACGTTTTTTATCTTCAAGGCGTACTTTTTTGATAGGAGGCAAGTTTAATTCCCCCGCCTGGTACTTGGACTTCTTTTACTTCTCACATTCTTTGTATCATGGCCTTGTCATGTCAGTGTTTTCTCCAGGCTTACACGCAGAAGTCCAGTGTGAGGGAGGTTTAGGTGACCACAAGAATCAGGCAGATTCTGTTCTACTTCATCTCCAAAGTAAAGAAATAATTACAGGTGGCTTCTGGTTTCGTCCTCGGAACACTATCATTTAAAAGCTCCCCAAGAAACTGTATTAATTCAGGGCTACCCTGGTGACTTGCATTTCTTGGATGTGGGCTTTCACAGTCTTGAACAAAGTCATTTCCACCCAGAGGGAAAGCCGCAGGGCCTTCCCTAGTGTGTGGGAGACCCCGGATCAAGCCAGCGTAGGATCTGCCCGGCCTCCGGGAGAGAAGAGCAGCCCGAATCGGGGCATTCACGTTAATTTTCCAAGCATTTGCCTACAAATGAATTTTGTAGGAAAATAATTACTGTTCTATATCAGGTGGCTTTCTCATATTCTAGTGAGATCAAAGAGAAAGACCATTTTAATTCTGTCCAAGCTGATCTTAGGGAGGAAAAGAATCTGACTTCTGAGTACTCTGGAAATGTTGGGAATTCCACTTTAAAGAAGGTAAATTTTTGTGTTGATAACTAAACTGATATGTGAAAACCTATTCAAATACAAATACAGAAATGACTAATTCAGAATTAGTGTCAGCAAGTTCCTCAGATGGTGTGATTGTTTTCCCAAGAATGTGCTTCACACTGCTTAAGACTAGTTACTGTGTAAAACATAAAAATAACAATCTATATTTTCGTGGATCTAAAACTTAAACCGTCTACTGGGTTACTTATCATTAAGTTGACTATTGTTTCATTACCTTAGTATTGACTGTATTTAGATACACTTTTCTCCATAGATATTCAGTTTCCTTCAAATCCTATTTTCTTCACAAGGATTCTTTTATAGTCAGACACAAAATTAGGTGGGTCCAAACTGCGCAATCACTTTTATGTTATTTGTTCAAAATCATTGGGTCTTCCCTTAATTCACTTTGGTTTTAATCCTGTCCTATCCTGTAGGCTGAGAAAATGAAAGCTTATCTGGATTATGTTTATGTTTAATATCAACGTGGGTTGTAAGTAATGGAAAACCACTCGCTCCCTTACCCAACAGCCCCTGGACCAAAATGCTCTGCAGAACAGCCAGAGGTGTGTGCTGTCTGTCTGCACTTGAAGGTCATAGACCGTGTGCAGAATCGAGAGATCTGTTGGAACAAGTGTTGCAAAGCCAGCTCTGGTGGGTGAACCACACATGGCATTTAAAGTTTCATCCTGGCTGGTGTCTCTGGAGAAATACTGTTCTCTGTTTAAAGACCAGCTTTGTGTGTGGGGGGTTGGGGGGTGCCTGGCTGGCTCAGTCTGTAGAGCATGCAACTCTCTATCTCAGGGTCGTGAATTCAAAGCCCCACGTTGGGCATAGAGATTACCTTAAAAAACAAACAAACAAACAAATAAATAAATAATAAAACAAAACCCAACTTTCCATATATAATTGATCTATTGGTCCTCACAGTCAGTGTCATTGGGGCGTAGGTTGTTCTTTAAGTCATTTTGCTTCCATCACTTATTTGTGATGATCTTGGAAAGCTTAGTCAAGAGGAGTTCCTAAAATTAAAAAAAAAAAAATGCTTGCTTTAAGTATTTCCAGCTTAGTTGAGACAGGCTGTAAAACCCATCTGCACAAGGAGCTTATTTAAACCAGGAATGTGTTCCTGAGAAGCATTCCTAAGTACAGAAATATTTTTCCCATAGAAATCGCTTATTTGTAAATAAAGAATTTTTTTTTTTTTGCTCCTAACTTATAAAGCCTCACATGGAAGATTTAGATGGAACCAAATAGAGGTCGGTGGTTAAAACAAGGTGGGAGCGTAGCATTTTACAGTTTTGTTCACCCTGAAGTTTAAAAAGGTGGAATGAGGGTCAAATCGGCAATGCGAAAATGCTATGTGGACACCGTATGGCTTTACCCCATTGCACCTTACCATCGATCAACAAATTTATCAGGACAAACACAGAAGCCTGAGACATTCCTGGCCCCATTTCTTGTTATCACTGCCATCCCCAAGGACAAAACCTGGGAAACAGCTTGGGAACTGTTTCACGCACTGGTCAGCACATGCACGAATTTCCTCTGGGTGCTGGCTTCTCTGCTGGACTGAGCTTCGTGGAAAGGACGTCAGGGCCAGGTGAAGAGAAGCAGCTGGTGAAAACTGACCAACAGCTGGAGCGAAGACCTGAAAGGTTGCTTGAATGTCCTGGAACTTGCAGTGTGTGATTTCAAGTAGACACATTTATGACTCCCTTAAAAAA
Organism: Neomonachus schauinslandi; assembly: GCF_002201575.2. Taxonomy (NCBI): domain Eukaryota; kingdom Metazoa; phylum Chordata; class Mammalia; order Carnivora; family Phocidae; genus Neomonachus; species Neomonachus schauinslandi. The sequence continues at coordinate 139,226,189 of NC_058409.1, read as the reverse complement.
GGAGCAGAGATGAGCTGATGAATGGTGAAAATGATGTTTGTCATAAAATATTTGTATCATTGTAGCTAAATAGGAGAGGTAAATGTATCTCTCTTATCAGAAGCAACCTTTGGCTATCATTTAACTTGCTAGATAGATTAAAGGAAAAACTCAGCCCTGGTGGATATGTGATCTACGTTTAATGCATTAGTCAGTGGTAGGTAAATGAGAAATTGTTTCCACTTGCTTTATATTTCACAAGATAATAATGGAACACTTGAATCTGCTTGTGAGACCAGTTATATTTAGTAGTTGTATTTTCGGCTGTCCCTCCTGTAGGTCTTTACAAGTGCAGGCAAATGTAAAGATACTCTATGTAGTGTACAAGAAAGGGAAACCCTGCACAATTCTCTTTTTAGAGCAGGAAGGGAAGTGGCTTTTTCCCTTTGAAAATTGTGGCAGAGCAGTGCTTTTAAAATTATTAACGGCGAGGGACAAGTTTTTAAATTTTCCAATGCTTTGCAGACTGGCACTTTTGTAAAAATATAGTAAAAATGTTACACTGAGATCAGGTTGCTATAAAAGTTTCTCAGTTCTTCCTGTCAATGTCTGTATGTGTTACTGCATACTGGCAACAAAGGGTTCACAGTGATGCTGGTCTGGAGAGCACACTTTAATAGCACTAACCCAGGAGTTTCAGGCAGGAATCAATAGATTCTGATGCCATTTACCTGGGAGTTTGGGATTTTGCCCAGATTTTAGGCAGTGCATTTTTGTTGTCATTTTGTGGGACTTTTTGCTGTTACTGGTCCAACCGAGACGCTGTATGGAGATGGTGCTGTGTGTGCCTTGCTTGGGGCACCTCACTGAGGAGGCGAGTGGGGCTGGGATCTCCCCTCCAGGCTTTCCTAGGTTTCTACAGTCTCTTGGCAGAAAGTAGCGAGAACCTCATTTTGATTTCGGTTCCTTGTGCTAACAAAAAATCTTCATCATCACACTTTATTTCTTTACTGGATTTCAAGTTCCTGGGGGAAGGGATGTGGGTCTTGTATCATTGTGAGGAGAACAGTACTCATACAAATATCAAATGAATTCCAAATCCCAAGCTGATGAGAGCTAAGTGCAGTTGTTACTACTTAAAGAAGCAAAGACTCTCATTGTGTATTTTCCCCTGAAATTTCTTTTTATTGATTCAGGGCTTAAAGAGAGCTAGTTTTTAGACGTCCTGGGGAGAGAAGCTTCCTGAAGTTAATGATACCCTGGCATACTCATCACGTCAGTGTGACCTATGGAATGGCCACAGTAGACATTAGAGGTCAAGCCAAGTTTTGCTAACACTGTATCTCTAGTGAGGTTAAAATTAACCAAGGACACTGACTTCACCCAGAAACAGGTTTTTAAATAAATTATAGCCCCTGAAAGAATGTTATGAAGTGGGTCATGGACTTCTTTTATATATATACATTTTTTTTTTTATTATTATGTCATGGACTTCTAAAAAGGAACAGAACTTTAAGATGTCCGGGGAACACATGGGCCATGTTCCATGCCGGTGGATGAGGCCTGACCTCAGTCTGGACTCTGCCGAGTCTCTGGGGCAGGTCCCAGGTTGGGGACCACAATGTAGGGCCAGGCTGGTGTGGCTGAAGGGAAGCAAGAACGTGGGCAGGCTGAACTTGCCAACCCATGGCGGGAACACTTGAGCACATCTCAGATATTTACCAAAGTCAGAAGCAGAAGGACACACCCAAGGTGCACAACTGAAGTCAGGAAAAATGAGGTCCTAGAAGCTTACTACCAATACAGAGGACAATACCTTTTGGTGGCAAGGGAGACAGGAGGGCGCAGTTCAGTAACAGGGGTTTCCACCAGACTGTGTTAACCAGATACACCCATTATACCTTGGTTCCTGATGGTCTTCCCATCTGCTCTCCTTGGCCTTTGTAGGACTCATATACAGGGGATCGAAGAGGGGCACGACCTAAATTTCTGCAGTAAGGAAGAACTTTGGACAAATCTATGAATTCCAGTCCTGTGTTGGCTTTATTGTGAGTGAGAAATGATTAGGAGCTTGAGTTGCTGTTGTATGATTAGTGGGAAATATTGCCTGAGTCTAAGTCTTGTCAGGAATGCAAGATATAGGCGTTACTGACATAGTCTGGGTTCTGTTCCAGCAGTGTGGGTTGTGACGACAGAAGCCCATGTAAGTGAGTTTGGTAGGGAGAATCCCACAGAGCAACAGGGCAGGAAGGACAGCCAGTTCCAGGAAGCTGCCTGGGCCTTGGACAGCCAAGAATTAAGGTTTGCAGCTGTGTCTCTCACGGTTCATAAGAGAGAGGGTCTCATCGCTCACGATTTCACTGCCTCACCGCACACGTTTTCTCTCTTTCTCCCTGCCCCACTCAGTTTCTCTCCACCTCTGTCTCCCAGTCATCTTCTTCCTGGCACACAAGGCTGCTCCCACCCCCGAAGGAAACTGCATCGTAGCTCATCAGTTCAAATTCCCGACAAGTAGAATCTGATTGGCTCAGCCCACGCATGTCCCTTGAACCACACGCCCCACTCCATCCAATCATCTGTGGCCAGCGCGAGAGGCCAGAGTGTCTGCCGCACCGATTCAAAATTTCTGGGAAGCAGGCGTGAGCACGGTGTGCCTTGAACTGTTATCTATCGTATGTGGAGATTTTCACAGCGCAGGTGCACACCTGAGTGACCTTCCGCGATGGAAGAAGAATCTAGTTCAGAGCACCATATAATTAAGGTTAGTAATCTTATCAGTGAGCATCCTCACTGATAAAAATGTTAATGAGGTCACTGGAGATGAGCAAAGACAAATGCCGGGTGGCACCCATGTCGCAGGGTAACCATCACACAAAGTTGCCCTCCTGAAATAGTTTTCTCAGTCGTTAGGGTGGAAGATAAAAAGAAAAAAAAAAGTTGCAGGTGCCCAGAGTAATTACCTTCGTATGCAGGTTTGTTGCTGTTGATCTTTAGCTGATGAGATACACATGTGATATTTTAAAAATGCAGATCAGGGGCGCCTGGGTGGCTCAGTCAGTTGGGCCTCTGACTCTTGATTTTGGCTCAGGTCTTGAGCTCTCGGATCCTCAGAACAAGTCCTGGGTGGGGCTCTGCTCAGCCGGGAGTAGGCTTGAGATTCTCTCCCTCTTCTTCTGCCCCTCCCCCACACCCACCACTCTCTCTCTCTCAAATAAATAAATAAATCTTTTAAAAAATGCAGACCGGAAGTATGATTCCAAACCTCTTCCTTACTGTACTCCTCAACCACCTCCAGATAATGAGACTTTCAATGTCAGCTTTTATGTTGAATGAGAGGCAGTGATAAAATGTTGTAACCAGAGGCATTTTCTTTTCTTTTTTTTTTTTTAAAGATTTTATTTATTTATTTCAGAGAGAGAGAATGAGAGAGAGCACATGAGAGGGGGGGAGGGTCAGAGGGAGAAGCAGACTCCCTGCCGAGCAGGGAGCCCGATGCAGGACTCGATCCCAGGACTCCAGGATCATGACCTGAGCCGAAGGCAGTCGCTTAACCAACTGAGCCACCCAGGCGCCCCCAGAGGCATTTTCAAATGGATGAAACAAAATAGACTTTTTCAAATATTAACTGGAAAAGACTCTCTCTGCATAAAACCATTTAAAGAGGTTTATAAAGTTTAGGAATGTAAGCAAAGACGCATGATGAGGGACAACCTCTTCAAAATTGTAATACCGCCTCCAAGTTCCTATTTGTAGATTGATGGTCCTAAGGAGATGCACAGTTATATTAACAGAATCTTCAGTACCATTGTATACCAACAGAGAGCAGGAAGTTCAGCATCATCTATGTGACAGGCCAGAAAGCTATTAAATCCTTGTATACAGAGAGAATCAATTGTCACACTGAATTACTAACCTTGTGATTAATGATTGACTATCTGACAGCCACTTTTCTTTACAAGAGCGTTCTGTTTCACAGCATCCAGTCATATGTTTGGTCCTTCAGTGCACCTGCAGCCAATCTCACATTCTGTGTTCCCGCCCAAAAACTCTTTGTTCTCAAACTTTAGGCATAGTGGAAACAGAAATTTTTGAATCTCTTCCCAAGGTTAAGCCAGGGATCTTCTAACATTATGCTTTCAAGAGAATCACCTTCCAAATTGACTATTTAAGAAACCCAGAGGGTCATATCTTAGTAGTAGGGCTAAACTAACTCAGAATAGAGGCTACTGCAGACCTACTCTTAAACAGTTTTTTCTAAAAGCCATGAAAAGATCAAACCCATCTGATCTTCCAGTAGCTTCACTGCTTCCAGAATAAAGCTAACGCTCTTTAAAGAAAGATAGCAAAGTTCAGATACTCAATAACCTAACATCCAATATTCAGCATCCAATAAAAAATTCCTAGACATGCCAGGAATCAAGAAAACGTGACCCATAACCAGGAGAAAAAAAGAGTCAATAGTCAATAAAAAAAGATCCATCGATGACAGAGATGGTGGAATTAGATCACAAAACTGAATTATCTATTATAAATAGACTCAGCATTTTTTTTTTAAAGATTTTATTTATTTGACAGAGAGAGACACAGCGAGAGAGGGAACACAAGCAGGGGGAGTGGGAGAGGGAGAAGCCGGCTCCCCGCTGAGCATGGAGCCCAATGTGGGGCTTGATCCCAGGACCCTGAGATCATGACCTGAGCCGAAGGCAGACACTTAATGACTGAGCCACCCAGGCGCCCCCTAGACTCAGCATATTTTTAAAAAATATTTTATTTGACAGAGAGAGAGAGAGCACAAGAAGAGGGAGTGGCAGGCAGAGGGGAGAGGGAGAAGCAGGCTCCCCACTGAGCAGAGAGCCTGATGTGGGGCTCGATCCCAGGACCCTGAACCAAAGACAGATGCTTAACTGACTGTAGACTCAATATATTTAAGAATCTTTAATATGAATAGAATGGAAAGAGAACGAAGATACAAAAAGAACCAAATGAAATTTCTAAAGATAAAAATTAAATTGGTGAAATGAAAAAAAAAAAAACCACTGGATGGGATTAACTGCAGCTGAGACATAGGGAAAGAAAAGACCAGCAAACTCATAGATGTAGCAATACAAACAGTTCAATCTGAAACATAGAAAAAAAAGATGGAAAAAAATAAACAAGGCTTCAGTGACCTGGGGATAATATCAAGTGGTTTATTGTATGTGTAATTGGAATCCCAGAAAACTGTGATTTAGTGGGAGGGGAGGCAAGGGAGACAGAAAAATATCTGAAGAAACAATGACTGAAAAATTCCAAATTTAATAAAAACTATGAACCCATAGATCTACAAACCTTAATTAATCCCAAGGAGCATAAACATACACAGGAAATCACATCAAAGCACATTGCAATTAAATTGCTGAAAAACAGTGATAAAGAGAAAATCTTAAAATCAGTCAGAGAAACAAGGCACATGATGTACAGAGGACCAAAGATAAGAATGAAAGCAGATTTCTTTTCAGAAATGATGCAAGTCAGAAGACAATGGTATGGCATCTTTAAATTGCAGAATGAAAAAATAAAATCTGGGGGCGCCTGAGTGGCTTAGTCATTAAGTGTCTGCCTTCAGCTCAGGTCATGAGCCCAGGGTCCTGGGATTGAGCCCTGCACCGGGCTCCCTGCTCAGCGGGGAGCCTGCTTCTCCCTCTTCCACTTCCCCTGCTTGTGTTCCCTCTCTCACTGTGTCTCTCTCTGTCAAATAAATAAAATCTTAAAAAAAAAAAAAAGAAAAGAAAAAATAAAATCTGTCAACATAGGGTTCTATATCCAGCAAAAATTTCCTTTAAGATGTTTAACTTAAGGGGTACCTAGCTGGCTCAGTCAGAAGAGCATGCAACTCTTGATCTTGGGGTCATGAGTTCAAGCCCCACATGGGGTGTAGAGATTATTTAAATGAATAAAACTTTAAAATAAAATGAAATAAAATAAAATGTTCAACTTAAGGTGGAATAAAGAGGTTTTTTTTTTAAGATTTATTTATTTATTTATTTATTTGAGAGAGAGAGAATGAGAGACAGAGAGCATGAGAGGGAGGAGGGTCAGAGGGAGAAGCAGACTCCCTGCCGAGCAGGGAGCCCGATGTGGGACTCGATCCAGGGACTCCAGGATCATGACCTGAGCCGAAGGCAGTCGCTTAACCAACTGAGCCACCCAGGCGCCCCTGGAATAAAGACTTTTTAAGGTAAACAAAAGCTGAGAGACTTTGTAATTGAATATCACTGAAATAATGTTAAAGGAAATTCTTTAGGTGGAAGAAAAATAAAACCAGATGAAAACTTGGATCTACACAAGGGAATGAAGAACACAACAAGTGGTAAATATGTGGGTAAATATGAAAGTATTTTATTTTCGTTAAAAAAATTCAACTATGTAAAGCAAAAATAAGCAAAATGTATGACAACAATAGCATAAGGGATGGAAGGGGAAAATGGAAGTATACTGTTATAAAGTTATTACATAGCATTCAAATATTATTTAAAGTAGACTTGGTAAGCTAAGGAGATATGTTATAAACATTAGCACAACCACTAAAAACTAAAATGTAGAAGTATAGCTAATAAATCAATAGCAGGAAGTTGGTGGGGGGGGAATGAACAGAGAACAGATGGGAAGAATAGAGAACAAACAGCAAAGGACAGACAGGCAAGTTGGGGGAATTGTTAAGGAAAACAGCAGACTGTTGAGATGCTGTGCACCACAAGAGAAGAACAGCTATCTTTCAGATGGGCTTATAGTTGAAGAAAGCAATAATCAACTGAAGGAACAGGTAAGGATTAAAGAATCATCATGGAACAGAAATGGGAAGCTCTTGCTTTTTGAAATATTTGGACTCAAGATCCATCTCCCAAGTTCTCAGAGTGTTAGGGGCTCCTGTTTGTGCCTACTCAGATTGATGCCCTTTCTTTCCTCAGGAAGAGAAGTGTTATTTACAACTGTTGTGTTGTGGGCTCCTATGGAAATGTACTCTGACCTCTTACACAACATTTTTACTTAAGCCAGAGCAAAGGAAAGAGTGGACATTGAGAGATCAAATGGCTGCCTTCCACTCTGTTCCCTTTAAAAATCAATAATTATTTTTTTCTTCTTAAGGAAGCTGCATCTGACTTTATAGAATTTGGCAGAGTTAAGCATCCTGTGCTAGTTATTTTGATATTTAAATATGAGTAAGATTGGTAAATGGCAACTAAAATGGAACCATTTGAGTAAGAATGGAAAACAGTGAAATGGAACCATACTCATTTTGTTAGATTTTTTGTAGAGCATTTTATCCACCCTCCAATGTAGTAATGCAGATGAAAACATGAAGTTATGTGATCAGACACAATTTTGCTGTTCAAACATTCGTGGAGCTTTTCTATATAATTTCTTATTTTGAAGTGTTAAATCTGATAGAATTCCTTTGTAATAGTGTTATATGGGGTCCAAATTAACACTCACCCTACAGATAAATTCTGTTATGACAGGATTGATCATATAGAAATATGTGTAGTGGACATGCATCTGCAGTTATGTGCTGAAATTAATCTTTGGATTAGATTTAGAAAGGTGGAAGATTAGATGCATACCTTTTCATTTATACCTCATCCTTAGAAATGCACCCATTTCCACAAACAATGAATCATGGAACACTACATCTAAAACTAATGATGTAATGTATGGGGATTAACATAAGAATAAAAAAAATCCATCTAAAAAAAAAAGAAAGAAATGCACCCATTTCCAGGCCAAATCCAAGATTATGTCTCAGAAATTTGTGCCCATATGAAGCATGCTTAAGAAGACAGTCCTTGCCATGAAGGCTGTTGACAGAATAACCTGAGTATATCCAGGGCAGGTGTCTGGGCTTCTAATGTCATGGGAGACTATGTGCTCCCCGAATAAAATAAATTGTTTGATAATGCAATGGAATGACTTGTTAAAGAATTCAGTAATAAAAGTACCTTTCATGAATACATGAAATACATATACATATATTGAAATACTCAATACTTATATTGAGTTATTTCACAAATATTGGCTTAGTTTATCACATGTGTAATTGTTGACAAGTTTTGGATAAGGAAATGAAGTTAATAGAGGCAAGTGACTTTTCTAAGAGCTCATGCTGACTACCAGCACGTAACAATCAATCAATATATTTTGCTGACTGGACTAATAAAGTAGTGTAGCAGATCTTTCATTTCCTGCTTGAATTCTCACTAAATGTATACATAAAGGCAATCATGTCTGCCATAATATATGACAGTGTTAAAAAGAAGAAAAGCACAACAGAGATGTCACTTCTAGAAAACTTCTGTAGGACCTGGGTAGCCTTTTGAAGGGTACCTTTGAAAGCATAACCTATGTGGGGGAGCTGTCCCTGGTGCTGAACCTGCCATAAAGCAAGTAGGTCAAAGAACGGCCTTCACCAATTTTTTGTACGTATTTTTTTCTGGGCTCCTCTTACCAATGACAATACTATTTTTTTTAAAGATTTTATTTATTTATTTGAGAAAGCGAGAGCAAACGAGAGAGAGAGCATGAGCTGGGGGACAGGTAGATGGAGAAGGAGAGGCAGACTCCCTGCTGAGCCGGGAGCCTGATAGAGGGCTCGATCCCAGGACCCTGGGATCATGACCTGAGCCAAAGGCAGACACTTAACTGACTGAGCCACCCAGGTGCCCACCAATGACAATATTATTAATAAAAATATTTATAAAACATTTTGAACATTTAAAGACTATTTTTTAGGTTACAACCTTGTTATTTACACAACATTAAATTTACATTTTAAAGTGTAAATTCAACATATTCTAGTATATTCACAAAGTTGTAAAATTATCATCACTATCTAATGTCAGAACATTTTATTACCACAAAGGAAATTCTACTTCCTGTCTCTATAGATTTGCCTATTCTGGACTTTTCATATAAATGGAATCACACAAGTGTGACCTTTTGTGACTGGCTTCTTACTGTAACATCATGTTTTCAAGGATTATCCATGTTTTAATATGTATCAGTACTTTGTTACTTTTTACTGACAGACAATAATCCATTGTATGGATATACTACATTTATTGTTTCTACTTTTTAACTATACTGCTGCGAACATCTGTGTACAAGTTTTTTTTGTGTGAATATGGTTTCATTTCTCTTGGATAGGTACTTAGGAGTGGAATTGCTGGGTTATATGATCTTTTCAATATCTTGAGGAACTGCCAAAATGCTTTTCCAAAGTAGATGCACTATTTTACATTTCCCGTCAGCCATGTATGGATATTCAAATTTTTCCACATCCTTCCCAACATTTGTTATTGTCTGTCTTCTTGATTTTAGTCATCCTAGTAGGATGTGAAATTTCACAATTGTGAAATTGTGTCTCACTGTGGGTTTTTACTTGTGCTCACATTTCCCTAATGGCTAATGATGTTAAACATCTCTTTATGTACTTATTGGTCATTTGTTGTCCTCTTTGGAGAAATATCTATTCAAAACTTTTGCCCATTTTTAAAAACTTGGGTGATTTTTTACTGTGGAAGTGAAAGAGTTCTTTACATATTCTGGATATGAGTCCCTTATCAAATATGCCATTTGCAAATATTTTCTCTCACTCTATGGGTTGTCTTGTCACTTTCTTGATGTTGTAAAGGACTATTTTCAACACAGTGATCCTTCTCTGGTTCTTCCAAACCTTCCCTCGGCAACTCTACAAGGGTTTGTTAATAGAATGTAGTAAGAATTCCAATATCTGTGCTCTTAGTAGCACATTATGAAGCAGGGAACTCATTTACAATACACTTGTTGGGAAATATCATATGAAAGAATATTTTTAATGGCTCTCTGGTAAAAGACTTGTTTGTCAAAGTGGATGATGCAGAATATATGACATCTGTTCCCTGTAGAAGAGGCATGCCTCAAATGCTGTACTTTTCTCATTATGCTGAGCCTACTCTCCTCTTAATAATACAAACTCTGCTTGAGAATCTTGCCAAGAAAAAAAAAAAGTAAATGGAAACATAGAACTGTTTTCTATCCTAACAAATATTAAGCTCTTATTTTCAAATTCTGTTCTTTGGCAAGAAAATACATTTCTTTTACACAATCAGAGAGAGATTAAACTATTTTTTAATTGGAAAATATTACCTTCTGCAAGAATTTTTTCCCCCTTAGTGGAAAGCAGAATAAGAAAAATAATCTAGTAAGTTAACTGAGGTCAGTTTTATGCCCTTGAAAGGTTCTAAATGCCGCATTTATCCAACACTTACACTGAGTTGAAAAAATATCTTCTAACCCTCATAGCCCCGAGCCAAAAATATATCTCCCCTCTATTGGCAGTTCTCCACTATGTGCTTAAGTTAAGAGAATCTTCTTCCTCCTGCTAAAATCAATAATTGCTATCAACATAATTGAAAAATCAAACATTTAAAGCTTAATTTGTTCATAGGGTAAATTATATTTATTAATACTTATTTTAAAATGCTTATTTTTTTGGACAGAAATGAAACTGATATAGTAGTTTCGTGTACAAATATCTGAAATTCCCACTTAATTTATATAGTTTTCACTCTAGTATCCCGAAGTCATAACAGGGTCATTTATATTTTGCCCAAATAAATCTTGTGTAGATTTGCTTTTTAAAATAAATACATAGTGGAAGTCAGAAAACCTGAATTCTGTTTTTGTTTTAAGAATTTTTTTTTAAGTAATCTCTACACCCAGTGTGGGGCTTGAACTTACAACCCCCAGATCAAGAGTTGTAGCTTCACCTTCCGAGCGAGCCAGGTGCCCCTGGAGTTCTATTTTTGATGTCACCATGATCTCTAGAAGACAGTGAACTGCTGCTTTAATTTTACATCTTTTGAGGCTGCTGCATGAATGATTAACTAAAATTGGCTTTGAACTTTTCTCTAGTGCTATTACCAGAATTACAGTAAAGCAAGAGTTTTTCTTTTGTTTTGCATTGTTTTTTTTTTTTTTTTTTTGGTTGGTTGGTTTTTTAACCACTGTTCCCAACAGGGTTATGGGGAATTCACAGTCAACAACCAAAGCCCTGACTTAAGAGTTGCCTCAGCCAAGTCACCACTTGGGTCATTACCCTGTTCTACATAGCATCAGAGAGATGAGAGCATTCTAGAGGCCTGGGCTCTGTCAATCTCCACCCTCTCATTTGTCAAAAATTTCAGAGCAGGCACAGAGCTGATCAAGTTTGCAAAACCAAATTTTGGGAAGGATTCACTGGAAATTATTATGAGACCTGGGGAACAAATTTCCTATCACCTGGTAATCTAGAGAATGTCACTCTGCTGGGATGTCTCCAAGAGCAACAGAGAGCATTGGCTAACTGAGTAACAATCAGACACCCCGAAATGCTGCCAGAGCTAACTTCCATTAAAGGAACAAGGAGGAAATTAAATTTCAAGAAAAATATTTTTTTAATTTCAAATGAACCAAGCAAATATTTACTTCTTACTTACTGTGTGCCGGGAACCAGGCCAGTCTTTATCCAAGGAGATCACATTATAATGGAGAGACTAATGGAAAACAAATACTGATAAAGCTGTTTTATACCTATCTACATTTGGAACCAATGGAAATGGAGAAATTAATTCTCACAGGCAATAGGAGAGTGGTAGGAGTTATAGTTTAAAAAGTAGGGTGAAACAAGTTGTGAAGAACCTAGAACATCACATCAATAATAAACAATGGGGAACAGTCATTTGAATTTTAAAAGAATGATTTTGGGGGTACCTGGCTGGCTCAGTCTTTAGAGCATGTGACTCTTGATCTTGGGGTTGTGGGTTCAAGCCCCACACTGGGTGTAGAGATTACTGAAATATAAAATCTTAAAAAAAGAAAAAAAGGAATGACTCTGATGGAAGCATGGAAAATGGAATGAGATGGAGGAGAGACGCAGAGATGGGGAGACCATTGAGAGGATTAATTGGAGATAGGAGGGAAAGAAGAGAGGGATTTAATATAATGAGGCCTTTTTTTGATAACCTATGTAAAATGGCATATCCTATAACTCACGACCCTTTACTCTGCTTTTTCCTCCCATAGAACTTGCCACTAACACACACACACACACACACACACACGTGCACACACGCGCACGCATGTAAGTATTAGCTATTGTTCATTTCACTACTGGAATATAAAATTCATAGGGAAAGGGATATCACTGTATTAACTGTTGTATCCCCATGTGCCTATCATGAAAGATGTGATATGGGATGAATGAAATGGCTAACTTACTATGTGGATTTCAATATCAACTAAGATAGGAAATGTAGAAGGAAAGGAAGGTTTGCAATGGATTCAGTGGGAAGCATGAGGATTTCAAGGTGTCACAGGGAATACATGGTCTGGAACTTGGTAGAGAAGATGGGACTGGAGACTGACATTTGGAAGTCATGGGTGCTTAGGTATCAGTAAAATAATGAATTTCTAATTAAGGAGACATGATATACTTCGTGTGGGTCTCAGAGTTCTGTGTGACTTCTGGCCACCAGAACTGTTGTCTTCATCATCTGCCTCACTACACAGCATTTGAAGATAATGCTTTACAGCTGCTAAGACCATTGGGAATGCGGTTCTGTGGCCGTGCCAAATACATAGCTGCCTGGCTATCCCTGTCTACTCTGGGATTAGCTCTAGTTTATTTCAGAGGTCACATGTATATATGTTTTCAGTCCTTTGGAGAGTTTTAATATTGTCCGCTGACCATGTCTGCTTTTCCATTAGCCACTTGAAATAACTACTCCCTAAATATAAAACACCCACACACATGCACACACACACGTCCCTGACGAATGATGTGATAAACCTTGAAATGAACAATGAATACCACAGGAATAAGTAATTTGAAAACTTAAAAAAGATTCAGTGGAAATAAAGATGTTCCACAGTTCAGTAGTCAAGACTCTTCGGCTGGCCGCCATGACATTCCTTGTTATCCAGGGTCAGCCAGAGCTCACATATTTTTGTTCTTTAGAATAACAAGGGCATGATGGTTTTGTAGTAAGCGTAACCCATGCCTGTTCCCTTCTCAAGGTATTTCCCAATGTGACTTTCAGTTAACAATTACCTGGATGTGATAAGATAACTCAATTTGACTGCCATTATGAATGTATCTTGAGCTCTCAGACTTCTTGCAGTGATTTGATTTGAAACCACAACTCACAGTGATTTGATAGCTCATTTCATTAGAAGAATAAACTACAGTATAATTCACTCCACTGGCTTTTAAGCAAATCTGAATCATACAGTGTATTAAATCTCATTAGGATTTGGATACGGTGAATATCAAACATTCGTTACAGGCTAAGACTATTTGTTATAAGTTAAGACTCATCTGTCAATGTACAAATTAGATGGATTATAGTGTTCATTTATTAGATGTTGTCATTACATTTCATTTACGATGGGATCATTGTTTATAAGACCATCAAAATATACTTTCCCAATGACCTCTATGGGTTATGCTCCTTTCAGGAAATGTTGCCACTTTAGAATGGCCATGTCTGTGCTTCGAGCAGAAGTAGTTCTGAATCTTCCCCAATGTCAAATGATTACTCTGTCAGATACCCTCTGACTTCCTCAGCTGCCTTCTTCCCTCTAAAGGCACCACTCACCTCCTAGACTGTGCCCCTTCCAGCATTTTTGCTGCATGTGTCAAGGTGGCTGAAATCTGAGTTGAAGGCCAAGGCTTGATATCTAACATGCTTTATCGCTTCCCCCCCACCTCCCCGCCCCACCACTTCTGGGCTTGGATAAAATGCTACGCTGTGCAGAATGGACTCTAGCCTCCCGAGTGGCCACTGAGGGGCTGGATGATGTGACCCAGCGCAGTGGGTGAATCAGCTTTCTGCGGGGTGAATCTTGATGAAGAGGAAATAGGAGGTGGGGCTGGGGGTAGTCAGGCGGGCAGTGTCTTCCTCCCATGGAATCCTCTGAGATGCAGTTCTTTCTTGCAGCCCTTCTGGAGGCCTCCAATGTGCCAAGCAAGCATTGACTGGCCTTTTTTAAAAAAGGGATTTATAGAGGGGAAGCCAGCATGGTAACACATTATATCACTTCGCATTACCTCCTTCCTTGGCTCATTTTTTTCCTCTCTCACATTCATTCTTTTGGGTCTTCATCTTCTGTTATGGACTGAATTGTGTTCTCCCCAAAATTCATAGGTTGAAACCTTACCCCCAATGTGACTGAATTTGGAGATGGGGCATTTATGGAGATAATTAAGGTTAAATGAAGTTATAAGGGTGGGGCCCTAATTAATAGGACTGGTGGCCTCTTATAAGGAAGAGACACCAGAGAGCTCTCTCTCTCCATGTGTGCAGATGAAAGGCCATGTGAGGGCATAGTGAGGAGACAGCATCTGCCAGCTAGGAAGAGAGCTCTCACCAGAAACCAACCCGGACAGCACCTTGATATTGGACTTCCAGGCTCACTGTGAGAAAACAAATTTCTACCTTTTGAGCTATCTAGTCTGTGGTATATTGCTATGGCAGCCCAGCAGGCTAATACAACTCCTAAATCAAGTATGATGTTCTGCTTTCTTGAAGACCTGCATTAAGACAATGACCATAGGGATGCCTGGGTGGCTCAGTTGGTTAAACACCTGACTCTTGGTTTTGGCTCAGGTTGGGATCTCAGGGTCATGAGATGGAGCTTCTCGACAGGCTCCACACTCAGCATGGAGTCTGCTTAAGACTCTCCCTCTCCCTCTGCCCCTCCCCCCTGCACTCTCTCTTTCTAAATAAATAAATAAATCTTTAAAAGAAAAAAAGACTATGATCATAAAAGGGGTGCCTGGGTGGCTCAGTGGGTTAAGTGCCCAGTTCTTGGTTTTTGGCTCAGGTCGTGATCTCAGGGTTGTGAGATTGAACCTCTATGTCAGGCTCCATGCTCAGCAGGGAGTCTGCTTGAAGATTCTCTCCCTCTGCCCCTCCCCTGACATGCCCTTGCATGAGCTCTCTCTCTCTCTCTCTCTAAAATATATAAATAAATCTTTTAACAAACTGTATAAAAAATAAAAAAGACTATGACCATAAAAAAATGTAGAGGACAATTTTAAACTTTTAATCAATAAATTCCCTTTTAGTGTGCAAATTTCAGGAGCTCAAACACTTTTCCATATTAATGAAGATTATTTAGATCAGCATTTCCAAAATGTGGCCTGGGACCCTTTCAGTGGGTCTATGAGGTCAATATCAATTTCAATATCAGTTTTTAAATCCCAAAATGTCATTTGTTTCTTTTGTTCTCAATCTCTCATTAGTGTATTGTGGAGTTTTCCAGAGTATGGTATTGCAGCTGTTTGAACGCAGAAGCAGACCTGAAAATCCAGTTCCATTCTATTAAGCCAGACATTATTAACAAGATTTACAAACATTGAAACAATGCTACTCTTCTCACCACTTTTTTTTGGAAAATATATTCTTTTTTTTTAAAGATTTTATTTATTTGTCAGAGAGAGAGAGAGAGAGAGCACAAGCAGGGGGAGCAGCAGAGGGAGAGGGAGAAGCAGGCTCCCTACCTAACAAGGAGCCCAATGTGGGACTCTATCCCAGGACTCTGGGATCATGACCTGAGCCAAAGGCAGATGCTTAACTGACTGAGCCACCCAGGCATCCCCCAAATATAGTTACTCTTCATTAAGATGTTATGCCAATGTATAGTGGGTTTATTTTTCAAAAGAATTAGTACATATTTTAAAAATCTATCCATTTGGGGGTGGCTGGGTCATTAGGTGTCTGCTTTTGGCTCAGGTCATGATCCTGGGGTCCTGGGATCGAGCTCCGTGTTGGGCTCCCTGCTCAGTGGGAAGCCTGCTTCTCACACTCCCCCTGCTTGTGTTCCCTCTCTCGCTGTCTCTCTCTTTCAAATAAATAAATCAAAAATCCTTAAAAAGAATCTATCTATTTTAATATCTAAAACAGTAAATATCAGTATATAGAACCTACATAAACAAAAGCTCATTGAGGTCCTATTTTAAAATGTGGGTTTTATTATCATTCGGGTAGGGTGAGGCCAACAGATCAGGAGATGACTGTTATTGAAGGAATAGTTTGTTCTCAAGAGTCGGAGGCATACCTTGCCAGACAAGGCCACAGGGGAAACACCAGAGTCAGTCAGGAGGCAGGAGGGAGGGAGAGCCGAGGGGGGAGCCTTTACTGTGTTCCTTTATCACATAAAGGAACAGGTGAGTCAAGGTAAGCAGGTTTAGGATTGGCTAGTTTAATTCAGTAGGCTCTAGGGTGTAGGGGCTGTCCTGTGTTGTCCAGTGTCTGGCCCTGGGGTGATTAGGACAGGGGAATATTGGTCCAAATGTAAGAACCCTATGAAAGCCTGATAAAGGTGGGTGGCAAGGTATGGACTTTGGATTGGCTAGTTTGCATGTGAAAGGTGAGCTCGCGGGTGAGTAGCTTGTTATCTCTAGAGCTAAACTAGCCTGGGCCTGCAAGGTCTCAGATGCCACAGCATCAAGAACACAGAGAACAAATTGGTGGTTGCCAGAGGGGAGGTGGGTGGGGGATGGATGAAACAGATAAAGGAGATTAAGAGAACGCTCATCTTAATGAGCACTGAGTAATGTATACAACTGTTGAATCATATTGTACACCTCAAACACTGTTCTTAATAGTTTTAAAGAGTGTAAAGAATGTAGAGATGTTCAAAGACAAACCGTTTGAGAACAACTGGGCTAGGTAATGTACAAGAACAAAGAACCCCCTAAAGCTCAATGTCTTAACACAGTGAAGGGGATTTTTCTTTTTCTTGTGCATGCAGTCTTTACACTTTTGAAAGGCAGCATACAAAGGATAACTAAACACTAAAAAAAAAAAAAAAAAAAGGCCAAAATGTCAGAACAAAAGAAAATTGCTTAAATTAATTACCTTAGCTTACTGAGAAACTCCTTTTTATCCTTATTTTTCTCATTTTTTTTTTCACGAATTAGTGAAATTTCATCACTACTTAGAAGGAGTTCCAGGACTAGATTTGGAAGTTCCTGATGTCTAGGTTAATTATGGATGGGCAGACATGAAGGGAAGACCCTACTTTGTTCACAGGCTGAGAGAAAGAACCTGGCAGAGCAGGGAGGTTGGAGACGTTGGAAAGAGACCGTCGGTGGGAATCCTGGAGGAGGTGAAAGGACAAGGGAGGGAATGGTGTGTGACAGGAGGACAGACAGACACATATTCCTCGGAACCTGGCTGCAGAGGAGGGTGAGAAGGTGCTCTTGATGATAAGTTAGTGAAGGAGAGAACCTTAGAGAGCTGCTTCTTTTTTTTTAAAGATTTATTTTATTAATTTTAGAGAGGAGGGGGCAGAGCGAGAGAGAATCCAAGCCGATTCCCCACTGAATATGGAGCCCAACCCTGGTCTCGATCTCAAAACCCTGAGATCAGACCTGAGCTGAAATCAAGAGTGGGATGCCTAACAGACTGTGCCACCCAGGTGCCCTGAGAGTCTGCTTTTAATGGCACTGGTTTTCTCTGAGTCACAGGCAAGTTCATTGCTAAACATGGTGAGAACAGGGAATGGGGAGGGCTTAAGGGCCACTGCAGGACATGGGGAAGGACGTGGACCAAGAACAGGCAACAGGTGATGGAGCAGAACTGAAGCCCAGTTGAGTTTAGACCTTAAACAGTAATAGCATGAAACCCATGGTGATTTTCTCCCACAGCTTCTTAGCTCTGACATTTAACAGACTAGGGGTTGGGTGAGTGTAGGGAACTGATGTTTATTGAAAGGCTGTGTAGTAGGATGGTTGAGGGTATGGCCTTTGAGGTTAGCTGACCTAGGTTAGAATCCTGACTCTGTCACTTACTTTCCTGTTCTGTGAAATGGGGCCAATAATAGTCTCGTGGTGGTGTTTCCATGTGGGTAATAATGGTTTTGTGGAGCTGAGTTGAGGACTAAAGGGCTTAATATACGCTATGGATTTCCCTTCCAGGTCCCCAGCTCCACCTAGCTTTTGCGGTTTTCTGCTTGGGTGAGTGTTGGGCTCTTGAAAAGCAACAAACCCAGCTTCTCTCCTGTCCTCACCCATTTCCTCTGAGGGCTTGCCCTGCTCAGGCTCTTCCTCATGGATGGTGGGTGAATATGGGGCAGGTACACCCGGCTCTTTCCTATTGTCTTCTCAAGCTATATTTTGGCATAATCTCCAAGTCCTACTTTCCTTGGGCCTTCAGGTTTGCATCTCAATTGTCTATTTTATTTTTTAACTTTCAAAAAGATCTTATTTATTTATTTGAGAGAGAGATAGAGAGCACAAGTGGGGGCACGGGGAGGGGCAGAGGGAGAGGGAGAAGCAGACTCCCCGCTGAGTAGGGAGCCTGACATGGGGCTCAATCCCAGGACCCTGGGATCATGACCCGAGCTGAAGGCAGATGCTTCACTGACTGAGCCACTGAAGTGCCCCTCAATTACCTATTTTAGAAGTAAACACACCCTGCCACCAGGCCCACCCGTTCATCCATGTGCCCTCTGGGTAGGTACCTCTGGATACAGGGAAAGATCACAGATGTAAAAGATGCTAAAGATAAAAGCATGAAAATATATTTCAAAAAAAAAATCTTGTTTCACCTGTTACCTCTCTTAAATCTATGAATAAATGTTCTCATCCCTTTAATATACCCAAGTCTGGTGCTCAGAGGGATTAATAATGTGCTCAGGATTACACAGCTCTTCATCAGTAGTAATTCAGTTCTTCGTGCTCTCCCCCCTAGGTGCTCTGCATTGCCTGGAAGGGCCACGCTGGTCCAGGTGGGGGGCCTCAGGGATGGTGGCACTGGAGGGGTGGGGAGTGGGGGGGGGCTGGTTGTAGGAGTTGATGAGTGAGTAGCTGCTCACTGTAACACAGAGGCAAGAAAAGAAAGGGGCTCTGTGGGTAGAGAAGGGGAACTGATAAACAGGGAGAGAAGGAGGAATGAAGGAGCTGGAGGTCCCACTGAGATTGATGAGTGAGGGGGCGGGGGTAAGGAGAGGTGACTTCTGAGAGGGGAATGTGAGGTCGACAAGTTTAAGGGGGTTTACTTCCAGATGATGACAAGGTCTAGGGTGTAGCCATTGGACAAGCTAGCTAAAGAGAAGTTAAACACCGTTGGTGGGGAGGCCACTCTGAGCTGTGAGTTTCAGTCGTTTGAGGAATGTTGAAATGACGATATCTGGTGTCAAAGTCCTTTATAAATGTTTGAGAGTGATCTTGGAGTTGATAAAGAATCTGCAGGGGAGCAGAGACCCAGAGCTGATGCAAGGCAGGAGCCTCCCCGGAAAGAACCTTGGTTTTTAATTGTAGCACTTGGCAATTCTCATACATGACTTCCTGCAGTCCTCCTAGGAATCCTGTGGGAGGCACACAGGGCAGGAAACAGACCTTCTCCCGGAAAACCAGCCGTTAAGTGTCAGCACTGGGACTCAGATTGTGTCCTGACTTGATCCAAGCTAGGTGTAGTTTTCCGCGAGAACCTGGTTTCTCTACGTACTACTTACAGTAGGAGTTCAACCCCTTAGAAAGAAAACGTATAGACTCTACCTAGAAAAGGAAGAACATCTCTCTATGTTTTCTTCACCCAACTCTTTGCTACAAGTGTTCAGGCTGTAAATGAATGGTGGTGGCCAGCTATTGGGTGGGCAGGAACTGGTCCAGGAGAGGTTCTTATAGTGCCACCTAGTGTCCATGAATGGACTTACCCACAAAGCTTTGGCTATAAATACATACGTATTTTTAAGTAGTCCTACACCCTATGTGGGGCTTGAACTCACTACCCTGAGATCAGAAGTCACATCATGCTCTACTGACTGAACTAGCCAGATGCCCCGAGGCTACAAATATTCTGAAAAATAATTTATTTAGGAAACTGCAAGTAACGGATTAATTTTGCAAGAAAATAGCTGTTAAAACACCTAATATTTCTTTCTCCCTACCAGATAGATTTCTTAACCTGGATTCTTGATTACCCTGAGGACTAGACCAGTTCAGTGAACTACTTCATTCCACAGAACAGAAATTATGACCTTGTGAGGTCCAAGGTTATTGTAAATTAACACTTTTCACAAGGTCTTGGATCACCTGGTGTAGTGAAAAGATCACTAGGCTTGGTGCCAGAGGTGTCTGAGACAGTCAGGTCTTGACTTGGGGGAATGGTGTATGCAAAGGTGCTTCGCAAACTGTAAAGTGCCAAGCAAAAGTATTAGATAGAGCTGTTATTTCACCAGCACTATTCTAGGCCCTCCACATGCCTCCCTTCTAATCCTATAAGAGACCTATAAGAATGACTATCTAGATTTTATATCTAACGAAACTGAGGCTCAGTGAGGTAAATGACTTGCTCAAGGTCCTATAGCTAGTTTTCTCTTTGCTATGTACATTGCTACTATGATATTGATATAAGGAATTAATACTAAATTCATTCAACAAAAATTTGTTAGTGATCACTGGTACCATCCACTGGGTTAGGAATAAGGCATGTAAAGATTTATGAGCATTATGAACTGAATGCTTGTGTCCAACTAAAATTCATATGTTAAAGCCCTAACCCCTATAATGTAACTGTATTTGGAGAGAGGGCTTTTATGAAAGTAATTAAGATTATAAATGAGGTTGTAAGACTAGGGCCCTGATCCAATACACTTAGTGTCCTTATAAGAAGAGGGAGAGACACCAGAGCAAACCACCTTCCAGCCCCATCACCCAGGCCCCATGAGCACCCCCAAAGAGGAAGCAGTTATCTACAGGCCCAGAAGAGAGCTCTCCCCAGCACTTAACCAGGCTGGCGCTCTGATCTGAGACTTTTAGCTTCTAGACTGAGAGAAAATAAATTTCTGTTGTTTAAGCCTTTTCAGTCTATGGTTGTGTTTTTTGTTTTGTTTTGTTTTGTTTTGTTTTGTTTTGTTTTGTTTTAGAGAGAAAGAGAGAGCGTGAGTACGTGAGGCAGGCAGAGGGGCCGAGGGTGAGAGAGAATCTTAAGCAGGCTCCATGCCCAGCACAGTTCAACCAACTGCACCCCCCAGGTGTTTTTATGGCCGCCCAGCCCAAGCTAACTAAGACAATTGAATCTACTTCCCTCGAGGTGCTTCCAGCTTGGTTAGGGAGATCAGTAGTTACATAAAACATAATCCAAGTTCTGGTGATAGATGTAGGACTACTCATACTCCTAAATGATTGCTTTAGAGCAAATCCTGACAACGGGTGGGAGTCTCATTGACAGGCGACCACGGATACGTTTCTGAGACAAATACGTTTCATAGAGAGGATCTCTTGCTTAGAGGCCCCTCATCACCAAGAAATGTGACTTTCTCACAGAACCCTGTGGGCTTTCTCTGAGTGGGAGACGGAGCCAGTGACTGAAGGTGGTCTTGGGGGGCGCCTGGGTGGCTCAGTTGGTTAAGCGACTGCCTTTGGCTCAGGTCATGATCCCGGACTCCCTGGATCGAGTCCTGCATTGGGCTCCCCGCTTAGCGGGGAGTCTGCTTCTCCCTCTGACCCTCCCCCATCTTGTGTTCTCTCTCTCTCTCTCTCACTCCCTCTCTCTCTCAAATAAATAAATAAAATCCTTTTTTTTTTTAAGATTTTTTTATTTATTTGACAGAGAGACAGTGAGAGAGGGAACACAGGGGGAGTGGGAGAGGGAGAAGCAGGCTTCCAGCTGAGCAGGGAGCCCGATGTGGGACTCGATCCCAAGACCCTGAGTCCATAAATAAATAAAATCTGAAAACAAACAAACAACAACAACAACAACAACAAAACTATGAAGGTGGCCTTGGATTCTGGTTCAAGAGCAGAACTTCTGGTGCTCAGCTGCTGCATTCATTAAATGAAGGAGTTTTGACTAGCTGCCATCTAAGGCAGTCATATGAATATTTTTTGTCCACCTACTCCTGTAAAAGAGTTTTGAAAAACTGAAACCATTTCCACATTTGAAAGTTGACATCTAAAATTTTCCATTAGAAATTTAGTTTTAAAGGACATGATTTTCACTGTATTATAAATGATTACTGATGTTTTAAAATAGAATCATCACATGACTTAAGTTTCCAATGGAATCTAAATAATACATTTATTAGAAATTCACTATCATCCATAAAAAAAAGACTGATTTTACATCATTCCTTTTTCCCACTGGAAACCCATTTCCACTCCATTTTCCTTTCCCAGAACTTTATTTAATGCAGCATATTTTTATGTTTGAAAGCCTTTTATTATTTAAAATTATTTGAAAGTTGTATCTATACTTACAATTATTAATAGTAAAAATTTGATTAAAATATGTTCTAAAGTTTGATAATTATTACACATACTTAGTCAAATTTTATTGATCTATCCCTTTCAAACTCTATTGGTGAATGTTATTTATTGTTAGAAAGAGGTAGTTCTTTATAGATGTTGGATGCCAGCCCTTTATCTGATAAGACATTTGCAAATATCTTCTCCCATTCAGTAGGTTGTCTTTTGGTTTTGTTGACTCTTACCTTTGCTGTGCAAAAGCTTTTTATCTTGATGAGGACCCAATAGTTCATTTTTGCTTTTGTTTCCCTTGCCTTTGGAGACGTGTCTAGCAAGAAGTTGCTGCGGCCAAACTCGAAGAGGTTGCTGCCAGTGTTCTCCTCTAGGATTTTGATGGATTCCTTTCTCCCACTTAGGTCTTCCATCCATTTTGAGTTTATTTTCGTGTATGGTGTAAGAAAATGGTCCAGTTTCATTCTTCTGCATATGGCTGTCCAGTTTTCCCAACACCATTTGTTGAAGAGACTGTCTTTTTTCCATTGGATATTCTTTCCTGCTTTGTTGAAGATTAGTTGACTAGAGAGTTGAGGGTCCATTTCTGGGTTCTCTATTCTGTTCCATTGATCTATGTGTCTGTTTTTGTGCCAGTAGCAGACTGTCTTGATGATTACAGCTTTGTAATAGAGCTTAAAGTCCAGAATTGTGATGCCACCAGCTTTGGTTTTCTTTTCCAACATTCCTTTGGCTATTCAGGGTCTTTTCTGGTTCCATACAAATTTTAGGATTATGTGTTCCAGCTCTGTGAAAAAAGTTGATGGTATTTTGATAGGGATTGCTTTGAATGTGTAGATTTCTCTGGATAGCATAGACATTTTAACAATATTTGTTCTTCCAACCCATGAACGTGGAATATTTTATTTATTTTTAAAGATTTTATTTTATTTTTTTAAAGATTTTATTTATTGAGATAGAGAGAGAGCATGAGCGTGTGTGTGTGGGGGGGGGGGGGTTGGGCAGAGGAGAAGCAGACTTCCCGCTGAGCAGGGAGCCCGATGCTGTGCTCAATCCCAGGATCATGACCTGAGCCTAAGGTAGATGCTTAACTGACTGAGCCACCCAGATACCCCAAAGAATTTTTTAAGTAGTTTCCATACCAAACATGGGGCTCGACCTCACAACCCAGAGATCAAGAGTCACATGCTTTACTGACCAGCCAGCCAGGTGCCCCTCATTAAGTATTTTAAACCATCAGCTAACAGCTTTAGGTTCTTCTTCAAATCTGTTCAAAACAAACCACTAGAAACCACCTAGATTAGAGAAGGATTCATTATCCAGTCATGAAAGCCCATCCCTTTCTGGTTTCTAGGAAGCACCAACTCACTTATAAACATTCATTCTAAGACAGCGTCCTTGCCATGAGTTTGTCACCTGGGTGATATAAGATGCTGCCAACATTTCTTACTCATACTTTCTGCTTTGCTCTCTCGAGACTCTCCCTTAGGAGCAATGCTTTCTTTGAGCAAAGTTATCATCACCCTAATAACCCCACTCTACACTCTGAATTAACATATGGCCAGTGAAATACCAAAATACCCACTCTTTGGAGAAGAAAAGGAAAGACACCAAGCCTGAGTGCAAGTTTTTGGTGCCTTCTATGGGAGGCTTGTCCAGAAGCATTATTTAAATTGTACCTTTGTTCTGATGCTCTAGAATAGCACCATCCATTAGAAACATAATGTGAGCTTCATATGTAATCTAAAATTTCCTAGTAACATATTAAAAAATTAAAAAGAAACAGGTGAAATTAATAATGTATATAATGCAATTCATTTGGCCCTTGAATAACATGGGTTTGAACTGCATGGTTACACTTAAATGCGGCATTTTTTCGATCAATATAGTACAGTACTGTGAATGTATTTTCTCTTCCTTATGATTTTCTCAGTATTTTCTTTTCTCTGGCTTACTTTATTATAAGAATATAGAATACAATGCACAAAACATACAAAATATGTGTTAATTGATTATTTATGTTATCACTGAGGCTTCCGGTCAATAGTATGTTATTAGTAGTTAAGTTTTTAGGGAATCAAAAGGTATACTTGGATTTTTGATGGCATGGCAGGGGGGGGTTGGTGCCTCTAACCTCTGCGTTGTTCAAGGGTCAAGTGTATTTCCAAAATACTATCATTTCAACAGTGATATAAAAAATTGAAAATGAGATATTTTACATTCTTCTTGTTTTTTGGTCGTAAGTCCTTAAAATCCTATAGTATTTGATACAGACAGCAAACCTTGATGCTGACCAGCTACATTTCAGGTACTGAATACCCACATGGGACTAGTGGCTACGACACTGGATAGCCCAGCCCTTGAGGCACACACTGTAGTAAGATTTGGGATGGGATAAGAGAGGTCTTCTGTTTTTGTAAAGTAAGAATATGCTGAATAGGAAGAAGTGGCTGGAAAGGAGAACAAGCCTCTCTGTGCCCTCAGATAGCTTTGAAAGGTATTTTTGCCTTCGGACTTTTGCAGTATAACTGTACGAAGGGGCCCTGGTGTACCCCAGGAAATAGAGGTACCTCAGTGTGAAGACCACTATTTTAAGGTAGATTCTAGCTGCCAAAGTTTTGGGGCATGATGCAATGATAATGAAATTATACATTCATATCTTCTGAAGAAGGCCTAGTCAACCATCCTTCTAAAATGCTGGACCAAGTGGAAAGAAAAATTCACGAGACAAAATATTAGCCAGGAGATCCAGAAAGCCCTTGCTACTTTGTCAGCAATATGCTGGTATGGTTTTGAGGGTAAGGTTGACAAGCTATCTTATCACAAGTAGAGAGTTTTGGGTAATGTAGGGTAATGTTTTCCTCTCTTAATGTGATGGAGATAAGATGGGGTTATATGTGAATCATCAACCTAACATCAGACGACTCGAGGAGGGGAAGCTATCCTACGTTATGGCACAGAAGTGACAAAGAATCTCTTCCTTGCTGGGGCGCCTGGGTGGCTCAGATAGT
Organism: Neomonachus schauinslandi; assembly: GCF_002201575.2. Taxonomy (NCBI): domain Eukaryota; kingdom Metazoa; phylum Chordata; class Mammalia; order Carnivora; family Phocidae; genus Neomonachus; species Neomonachus schauinslandi. Next base: position 139,200,935 of record NC_058409.1, on the reverse strand, counting down.
TAAGCGTCTGCCTTCGGCTCAGGTCATGATCTCAGGGTCCTGGGATCGAGTCCTGCATCGGGCTCCCTGCTCCTTGGGAGCCTGCTTCTCCCTCTGCCTCTCTCTCTCTCTGTTTCTCATGAATAAATAAATAAAATCTTTAAAAAAAAAAAAAAGAATCTCTTCCTTGCCTTAATTTTCTTGGGAAACCTCTACAGTTTGCCCCTTTGGCTTTTTTAAAGTGCCAGTGTGCAGTATGAAGGATGGGCTTCCTTTCCAAAGGAACCCATATGCTTATCCTGAAAGGCAAGTGTAAGGAAGTAGTTTGCGATACTGTCTAGTCTGCTTAAGGCTAAGGCTTAGGCTGCGTAGGCTACCAGGAGAAAGTCCCACGGATTGGGCAGCTTAAACAGCAGAAATTATATCTCACAGTTCTGGCGGCTGCAGGTCGAGGATCAGGGTGCCAGTATGGTCAGGTTCTGGGGAGAGCTGTCTTCTCATTTGCATACTGCTGACTTTTCCTTGTATCCTCACCTGGCAGAGAGCAGAAAGGGGAAGCAAACTTTCTCATGACTCTTAGAAAGGCACTAATCTCATTCAGGAGGGCTCCAGCTTCCTGACCCCATTTAATTCATCTTAATTACCTCCCAAGGGCCTGCCTCCTAATACCATCCTATCGTGAAGTAGGGTTTCAACATGTGAATGGGGGAGGGGGACGGAGCACAAACGTTTAGTTTGGAACACCAAATATAGTTACTTTGGGGGTTAGGGCTTCAACATATGAATTTATGGGGGATACATTTCAGTCCATAGCAGATATTAAGGTATGTAAGAGTATGGAATTCCATTTCAGAAACTCTCTAAATAAGATTATCATCTGCCTGGATGATTTCTTTCTTTTTTTTTTTAAAGATTTTATTTATTTATTTGAGAGAGCGAGAATGTGAGAGAGTTCATGAGAGGGGGGAGGGTCAGAGGCAGAAGCAGGCTCCTCGCCGAGCAGGGAGCCCGATGTGGGACTCAATCCCGGGACTCCAGGATCATGACCTGAGCCGAAGGCAGTTGCTTAACCAACTGAGTCACCCAGGCGCCCGCCTGGATGATTTCTTTAGGATGAAATTCTATTTAGCTGGAGGCCAATGACTAGTTTAACATTTTCCAGAATCCCAAGTCTTTGTGTAACATCATTCTGTCTGTCATCTCCTTATGTAAGTTTTATTTTCATGATAAAATAAATTTCACTATGACCCACACTTCTCCCAAGAAAAACTCTTGGGGACAGTTTTGGGGCTTTCCAGGTAAATTAATACTGCTGCAAGCTATTTTTTCTTTTTTTAAATTTTATTTTATTATGTTATGTTAGTCACCATACATTACATCATTAGTTTTTGATGTAGTGTTCCATGATTCATTGTTTGCATATGCAAGATATTTTTTCTAATGAACTATTTCCCCTATTTTTTTTCTAAAGTTACTTCTTCGAGTTTCAGAATTGCCAAGACACGGTAGGCACCTCACCCCCCAACACACACACCTCAATCCTGTTTAAAACAATGAACATTTCACAATCAAGGGGTATGCTGGAAAAAAGTCTTTCAAATAAAAGTTGGCTATTCCTAGAACAGTTAATTTCTAAGTGAAACTAACAATACTTCCTTTCAAGCTTGAGAGGTATATAACTTATGAAACAAGAATAAACTAAAAAGTACCTTTCCTGTTAATACTTTTGAAATTGTTGTACAATTATACTTGAAATCTATTTTTTTATTGTTGTGACATTGGGAAATTCCATAGAGCAAAAATGGGAGGTGTTTTGACTTTGTTGTAAAATGTGTTTGTGCTACTGAATGGGGGGATATGCATCCAACCTGTACTAAGTTCCTTACAGAGAATTAATCAAACTAAGAAACAAACACTCTTGGGGCGCCTGGGTAGCTCAGTTGGTTAAGCGACTGCCTTCGGCTCAGGTCATGATCCTGGAGTCCCGGGATCGAGTCCCACATCGGGCTCCCTGCTCGGCGGGGAGTCTGCTTCTCCCTCTGACCCTCCCCCCTCTCATGCTCTCTGTCTCTCATTCTCTCTCTCGCAAATAAATAAAATCTTTAAAACAAAACAAAACAAAAAAAACACTCTAAATGCTTTGGCCCCGTTCCTCGTGAAGTTATTACAAATAAGGGCTGGCGTTTTCCAAGAAAAGGAACTTGGAGACTTTCATGAATTAACTGTTTTAGGCAAGGCAATGAAAAGGTAGTTACATCAATCCAAGGTGATTCAAAATGTAAGTTACCAAGTCGAAGGACTTACAAATTATAATGTCATCATATAACTTTTAGTTATCAAATTAGGAATGAACCAAAGGGGAAGCCGGAAACTAATTGGGATTGTTCTGGTGATGTCACTATATAGGCTTTTACATAGGCTTATAGATTTTTGTTGTAATTTATTCATCTTGACGTAAGAATAGGCTAGTTGTAATTATATCACAGTTCATAGGTTTACTTCTATTTCCTCTAAGAAACTCTAATTTTTGAATTATTTAGTTTAACACACTTGTTAATAATTTATAATTATTGTGTATTGTATATATTATGTAATGTCAGTAAAAATTTACATCTCCAATGTGCATATATTAAAAAATGTATGTGTACCTCTGTGTTTATTGTGTACACTATAAAACATATACACAATAGGAAGTTTAAAAAGGTTAAAGATGAAACATTGACATTAAAAATTTTCTATCAAAGTGCAAAATAGGAACAATGTGACTAGATATTCTTCATTATTTTGGAAAGTCTTGGTTTAACAGTTTGTGATGTGGTGATTTGATTTTTTCTATATAATAGACTTTATTTTTTGGAATAGTTTATATCTACAGAAGAATGGAAACGATAGTACAGGGTTTCTATATACTCTGCACCCAATTTCCCCTGCTGATAACATCTTACATTAGTATGGTACATTTATTACAGTTAAGAACCAACATTGATACATTATTTTTTTTAAAGAATAGCTTATTTATTTGAGGGAGAGAGAGAGAGAGAGGGAGCACAAGAGGGATAAGGGGGAGAGGGAGAGGGAGAGAAAGAATCTCAAGCAGACTCTGTGCTGAGTGTGGAGCCTGAGCTGGGGCTCAATCATGACCTGAGCAGAAACCAAGAGTTGGACGCTTAACTGACTGAGCCACCCAGGTGCCCCAATACATTATTATTAACCAAGGTGATAGTTTACTTGACTTCTCTTAAGGAAGGTTTGTTTTGTTTTTTTCTTTTGTTCCGGGATCCCATCCAGGACACCACATTACATTTAGTTGTCAGTCCATCTCCTTAGGCTTCTCTTGACTGTGATAGTATCTCAGACTCTTCTTCTTCTTCTTCCTTTTTTTTTTTTTTTAAAGCTTTTACTCATTTGTCAGAGAGAGAGAAACACAGCACAGCAAGGGGAGCAGCAGGGAGAGGAAGAAGCAGGCTCTCTACTAAGCAAGGAGCTGATGCGGGACTCCATCCCAGGATCCTGGGATCATGACCTGAGCCGAAGGCAGACACTTAACCAACTGAGCCACCCAGGCATCCCTCTTCTTGTTTTTGATGACCTTGACAGTTTTGAACAATACTAGTCAAGTATTTTGTAGGATGCCCCTCTAATGGAAATTGTAACTTGTCCAGTGTTTTTCTCATGATTGGATTGGGGTTACAGGTTTTTGGAAGATCAGAGAAGTGCAGAGCCATTTTCATCAGATCACATCTATCAAGGTTACAATCCATTGACATGATATATTGATGAGCTCAGGTCACATGGTAACTTGTGACTCATGGAGAAGTATTCATCTCTAGTAAGTCCAGTAGCAGGCCGAAAGCTGTTTCTCAAAAGGAGAGTCCTTTCCACAGAGGATAGCAGGGCTTTAGTCCCAAATCCTAAGATTTGCCTTGTGATTCACTTATAAATGCTTGCCAAAGACTCTAAATAGCAGTTCTATCTGCCACTGCCACTTCAAGCTCTATTGGATCTACTGGATCCTATGACCCAAATGGCAGAGCAACTTGCACAATTGCCTGGACCTGTGGCAGAGACTTCTCTTTTCTTATTAGGTGTTGTGCCTCTTCCTTTAGTAGTTACTTCCTTTAGTAACAACTTCTCCTTCACCTTAGAAGTGATATCTTGATATACCCCATACCACCGGACCCCTAGTAATTTCAGGAAGGCCCTTGAATTTTGGAGGATTTATTTTCCATCCTCCGATGTGCAAATATCTTACCAATATGTGTACAGTAATTGCTACTTCCTGCCTACCAAGGCCAATCAACATATCATCTTCAATATAATGGACTAGTGTGATTTTCTGTGGAAGGGAAAGGAAGTCTTTGAGGATTAAATCATGACACAGGGCTGAAGAGTTGATATATCCTGTGGTGGGACAGTGAAGGTGAATCACTGGCCTTGTCAGTTGAAAGTTAATTCCTTCTGGTAGACTTTTTCAACAGGTATAGAGGGAAAAAGCATTTGCCAGATCAATAGCTACATACCAAGTATTAGGAAATGTGTTGATTTGCCCAAGCAATGAAACCACATTTGGAATAGCAGTGTAACTAGAACCACCACATAATTCAGTTTATGAAAATCTACTGTCATTCTCCAAGATCTATCTGTCTTCTGCACACGCCAAATAGGCAAGTTGAAAGGGATGAAGTTGCCATCACAACCTCTCCAACCTTCAAGTCCTTGATGGTAGTGCTAATCTTTGCAACCCCTCCAAGAATGTGGTATTGCCTTTGGTTTACATTTTTACAGGCAGAAACCGTTCTAGTGGCTTCCATTTGGCCTTTTCTACCATAACAACCATCATTCTACAGCTCAGGGATCAACGTGGGGATTCTAATAGTTACTGAGCATGTCTATTTTAATTACACATTCTAGAACTGGGGAAGTAACCACAGGATGTGTTCAGAGACCCACCGGGCCTAATGTGAGATGAACCTGAGCTAGAACTCCTTTAATCACTTGACCTCCACAAGCCCCTACTCTGGTTGGTAGACACAATGATGTTGTGCGTTTCCACGAATCAGTGTCAAGTTAGAGCCATTGTCTACTAATCTCCCAAAGTCTGATTATTTCCTTCCCCCCAGTGGGCAATCACCCTGGTAGATGGCCCTTTGAGGAAGACTGGGAACAAATTACTAATATACATTTTTAGCAATGGAGCAAGGTACTTGCCAAGAGGACTTGGCCTCTCCTTCATTCAAAGAGTTCTGAGTGTATAAACTGGCTCAAGTATGGAAAATGATAGAGGGGCTGTGATGCTCTGTTCTGGTGGTGCAAGTTAGGACTTCTGTTTGCTAGACCTAGAACTCTTCTGCTAATACCAAGTATGAATTTAGGAGATTGTCCATTTCTTTTTTTCCCTAGGGACACTATGATCAACTGCCAATGTCATAGGTCTCTGAAAGTCAGACAATTCTGATTACTGCTTCAGTTCAGCTGTCCATTACAGTAACGACCCCCATCCAGTTTTTGACAATTAAGTGCCACCTCTTGGTCCCTGCCATCCTAGGATCCCATTATCCCCACTACATTTAGGAATCCCAGTTTGATGGTGGTGGTTTCCAAGATTTATCTGAATACAGAGAAAAGCAATTGCATGTCTCTTCAAAGATGCTGGGACTTCGCTCATAGATTTACTTCTCACAGTCATGAAGGGTAATGTCCTTTGGACCCTCCTGCGGTGGGTGAACAGGTCTTACATGATAAATCCACACTAACATGTCAAACCCCTTGCCCCTAAGCCTTTGGATACCTTCCTCAATAATATCCTAGGCAGTTCTGGCACTTCATTTAGTGTAGGTACTTTGGGGAGGATGGAAGTCAACTGATCAATAGGGTTTTGCTTAGGTCCTTCTCATAGTGGGCCTAGTGGGTCCCTAAACACATCTGATGATTGTTTTCCCAGATTTACATGCATAATAGAAAAAGACATACTCGGGTGCCTGGGTGGCTCAGTTGGTTAAGCGACTGCCTTCGGCTCAGGTCATGATCCTGGAGTCCCAGGATCGAGTCCCGCATCAGGCTCCCTGCTCAGCAGGGGGTCTGCTTCTCCCTCTGCCCTCTTCCCTCTCATGCTCTCTGTCTCTCATTCTCTCTCTCTCAAATAAATAAATAAAATCTTAAAAAAAAAAAAAAGAAAAAGACATACTCAGCAACCATTCAAACAAACTGTTAAGCTTTTTCTAACCCTTGGAGATAACATGTTGTATCTAGAATATCTGCTTGGTGGGCCCTTATCAGTAAATTCAGCCTGATAGAATTTTGTAAGTCTTCATCTTGATCTGTTAGTTTCCTAGGGCTGCTACAGCAAAGTACCACAAACTGAGGGATTAAAAAAACAGAAATTTATTCTCTTACAGTTCTGGAGGATAGCTGCCTGAAATCAAGTTATCAGCAGGGCCACGCTTCTTCTGAAGGCTCTTTGGGATCATCTTTCCTTGCCTTTTCCTAGCTACTAGTGGCCCACAGCATTTCTCTGCGTATTGTTACAACACTCCTATCTCTGCCTCCATCTTCATATGTCCTTATTTCCTGTGACTATATATTTCTGCATCCTCTCCTCTTATAAGGACACCCATTATGACCTCATCTTAACCTCATCTACGAAGACCCTATTTCCCAATAGGTCACACTGAGATTCCAAATGGACATGAATTTTGGGAGACATTATTCACCTCACTATAATCCCACATCCTTAATAGCCATTGGAAATATAACTCCTATATTCTTTTGCATGCTCTGAGTATTTTTAGCATGTGTATTTATTTTTCAAAATTAAAGGAAAAAACCCACCCTATAGTTCTTTGCTTCAAAATACAAACATTTTACCCCCATTTTTCCAGGTTTTTTTTTGAGAAATAACGGATACACATCACTGTTATGAATTTAAGGTGTATAGCATGATGGTTTGATTTACATATATTGTGATATGATTACCGTAATTGGTTTATTAGTAACCATCATCTCATATAGATACAAGAAAAAAAATCTTGTTATTAGAATTCCTAGGCTCTACTCTTAACAGCTTTCCTATGTATCATACAGCAGCGTTAGACATAGTCATCACGTTGTACATTACATCCCTAGTACTTATTTATCTTATAACTGGAAGTTTGTGCCTTTTGACCACTTTCCTCCAGTATTCTTGGAGGAAGAAATATTCTTTCCATCCAGTTTCTCCCTTTGATGCCCACTACTATCTAGTCTCCCCAAACTGGACTCCCAGTCTTGCCCTTTCCCAATCTTTTCTCTAACAAAGTGATCTTTTAAAATAGTCGCCACCTTCCAACTTTTAGTGAGGATCAAGCACAAGCTCCCTCCCTAGCCTAAGGAAGCTTTTCTCCATCTGGTCTGCAGCATCCTTCTTCCAGTTTCATCTTTCGGTAAAATCTCCTGCTACCTACCTGTCTTGTCCCCTAATACTTGCAGGTTTCTGAACTGCCCATGGGTTCCCTTCCTCCATACCGTGGTCCTGCACTCTGCTTTGGTAATACCCCTTGCACCCCTGACTGCCCCTCATCTTTAGAGGCTTCTCCTCTATTCTCTCTCCAGAGATGAAACATTTCGCTCTCTCCTGATCTTTGAGGTTTCTTAACATTTTTCCCTTTGCTCCTTTTCCCCTTACATCAAATTTCACTTTAAAGAATACAGCCCACACTGTTTGTGCTGAGCTTGCTCAACTGCACAGTAGACCAGTTCACCCTTCCGCCCTCACAGTGGGGAGGGACCTAAATCCCAGTCCTGGAGCGACAAGCTGACCCCACACCCAAGACCAAAGCTCTCCGGGCTCGGGGGCGGGTCGTGACGGAGCTGTCACTCGGGGAAGGCCAGGCAAGCCGCACATCACTCAGTCTGCCCACATCCTTCGTTTTATGGTTGACGAAACCCCGCCCGGCTCTGAAGCCCAGACTGACACTGCAAGGTGCTCAAAAGCGTTGGCACTCTTCACACCCTGGGCTGGCCTTCCTCCTCCTCACCGAGGATGCGTTCCTCCGCTCGTCCAGTGTTTTCCCTTCCTCTCCCGTCCCGGGCGGGCCGCAACATCCAGGGAAAGCCAGACGCGCTGGGAACCCCAGGGAGGACCAGCTGTGTGAAGCATGCGCAGTGTCCGCGCCCTGCAGGCGGTCCTAATCGCCCACGGCTCAGCCGGCGCAGCAGCTTGCGCAGGCGCCGCGTCCAAGGGCTCCCCGCCCACCCCGTCCTAGCGGGCCACGCCCCCTCATCGCGGGTCAGAGGCCGCGGGGCGGGCGGCGGTGACGCGTGCGGAAGCGTCCCGCGCAGCCTCGGAAGCCGGCGAGCTGTAGAGCGGCGGCGGCCACGGCCGGGCGCCCCGACGGGAGGGGCCCTGGATCGCTCGGAGGCGGCCGAACCGGTGTGTCGCCGCCGCCGCCGGCGGCCCCATGAGTCGGGGCACCATGCCCCAGCCCGGAGCGTGGCCGGGCGCGAGCCGTGCTGAGAAGCCGGCGCGGGAGGCGGGGGCCGCGTCCCCGGGCCCCGCGAGAGCCGCGGCGCCGGAGGGCGGGAAGGCGGCGGCCGGCGGGCAGCCGCGGATCGCGGTGCGGTGCCCAGCCGAGCAGTGAGTCGCGGGGCGCAGCGGGGACGGGCGGGGGTGCCGGGCTTGTTCCCCTCGGGAAGGGTGGGCGTGGGGTGGGGTGGGGTGGGGTGGGCTGGGCTGGGGAGTAACCGGCGGAGAGTCCTTCGCATCCTCGGTTCTGGGTAAGGTCGTCGGCGACGGAGAGGAATTCGAAGACACTCGTATCCAGTGTCCGTACAAATATTTTTCCTCAGGGCCCGGGGTCTCACAATTCTGGTCACCCAGTGCCCCCTGGTTTTAAATCTGAATAGCTCTAAAGTTAAAACAAAGCTCCAGGAACTTGGGAAACAAACCGGAAAAGCGTACTGTTATAACTAACTCCCAGTGAATCTTTCCTCCGACATGGTTGGGGAAGGAAGTAAGGTTGCTTCTATCACAGCCAAAGGAAAACTGAACCACGCGACAAGTTTGTTCTTGGAAGGCAAGTCGCCGCTTGATGAGCGCCCCACCTGTTGAACAGACTTTGGACGGAGTCTGACCCAATTCTCTTTTGCCCATTAACGGCTTAACTAGCTGTCCCCTCCCCCTTTATTTTTAAATACGAAAGGCAGCGCTGGTTAGATCAGTTATTTAGTGAATTGTAAAGAAGGCAGCATAAAGGCAGGCGTTTATAGTTTTAGCAAGGGCCTGGGAGTGAGATGGAAGCAGAATATAGACTTGAAAGCTGAAACTTTTTCTACGGTTTCAGGTTCTAGGCACATATAAATGCTTTTGAATTCCAAAATTGATGAAAGCACTCAACCATTTTGACAGATAGCTTAATTGGCTGGCAAGTTGAATTGTAAGGTGTGTTCAAATGTGATTTTGTTGTTGTTGTTGGCGTTTTCTGAAGAGGGGTCCTTGGCAGGCCTGCTATGCAACTAGTGTATTACAACGTTGATGTGGATGGTTCTTTACCATGGGCGTTGACATTCTCGTTTATTGAGCATCTAAGTCCTCTGGGATGGTATTATCCACACTTAATGTGTTAATGGCTACTGGGAAGGATTTGGAGTAGGCAGTCTCAAACTCCTGCCTATGCAGGTAACCTAAGTGAGTGCAGCTGACCAGGTGTGGACCATGGGTTTCTGGAGAGCTGTGTCCATCACTGTTGGAGTCAGAGTCCACTAGGTTCTACCCTCTGCCTGCTGGATTTTCTGTATATAAAGAGTCCAAATATCCTGAATTTTTAATGAAATATCCTGATTTTTAAAAAGTAGCATTTTATTTTTTAACTGAAACCACTGTGCAGGCCCATGTGTGAGCTGATGTAGTCTCTGGCTGCAGGTTTGCTCTCTGGGTTAGAGAACGACCTCAGACTCTGCAGAGGGTAAAGTAGGGTGGGCAGTGGTGGGAGTGAGGGGGTGGGGTGGGGGGGTGGTCTTCTGCTTCTGCCCCTCCACAGTTCCTGCTGGTTTCTAACTGCTGCTGACTTCCTCTTGCCCTGGTGGTCAGAGCTGTGACTCCCCGGTTAGAGACCCTCCCCCTCAGAAGCTGCACCTTAGCCTTGAGTGGAGCATTCTCATGCCCCTTTGAGATGCAGAAACTTTGAAGCCAGAACCATGTTCCTAAAAGTATGCATAGTTATTTGGCAAGTTTTTCTGCTGGATGTGGTTTCCAGAGTCAGAACCTGGGGAAATAGGCCCATGGTGGGAAGGAGCACTCTTTCCTGATGAAAAGGTTTTGAGGCACACCCCTTCTTACCGCTGTCAGTAGATTTACAGACAGTCTGAAAGGAATCTAAGAAAAAAAAACAGCTTTGGTTTGTCATTTACACATAGGAAACTGAGTTGCAGATTCCAGAGGTGCTTCTTGACCAGGGAGACAGGGAGTAGGTTTCAGGGCCAAGTTCTCTGATGCCTTGGTGGGAACCTGCCTCCATCTTTTTCTGGCTTTCTCAGCAGAATCAGGCAGAGGAACATGATTTATGATGACCTCTCCCCTTCCCTCCTCTAGCTCATTTGAGAGCTGCCGTTGGCTGGCATCCCCTGGACAAGCCCTAAGGATGGCTCACAAGATGACTTACGGTCTGATTTGGAGAAGTCTTAGGTCACACCAGATTTGGTTGACTTTTCTTGGAGCTTCCTTACTGTTTCTGTGAGCACATCTGCTGTGCTCTATCCCCTGCTCACCCCGCCCCTGCATTTGAAACTGAGACTGTGTCCACTTCTTGCCTTTAGCTAAGGAAGCTACCATCCTTGAGGACCAAGATGGTCCTGAGACATGGTCGGTGGCCAGGCTAGACATGCTTAGGGAATTGAGAAGCAAGACTACTTCAAGGCCGGTCTTTGCCTGCCTGATGGGGGGACATGGTTTGAATCTAGGGTCCATATGCTGACTGTGTGTGGTGGGGAGCAAATGTCCGTGAACCCCTCTGAAATTGAAGGTGAAATTTTATGTGTATTTGTTTTTCTGGCCTGAGGTTCTGACGAAAGCTATGGATTTTCAAAAGGGCTGTGAGCAACGAGTTTCTAAACCATTGTTCTTGGGTGTTGCTAATGTGCTGTTGTGCGAAAGTGTTTTCCCACTCGCCTCACTCCTTAGCTCCCGTGGGATATGTTTGATGGGGTACCAGCCACTCCCTCCTGCCCCTTCTCCCACCTAGAAGTAAAGACTGTTTCAGACCTCATTGTTGAGGATGTCTGGGTTGTCCCCAGCTACCTCTGGAAGTCACGTGGAGTAGCATGAGCCAGTCATGGAAAGTCCACTTGCAGAAGGGAGATGGAATTTTGGCTTGGGTGCCGGTACTTTCCTGCATTTGATGTGTTGTTCACCCATCTCTACAACCGCTAAGTGGTGGAGAAAGGCTGGGTTGAGTGGTCTTTGCTTTTCCTGTGCCTTTGTGGGAAGGTACATTGGCGTCACAGTGGTTGACACTGTCTTACCAACACTGCCTGGGCCGTGGGTCTTCTAGGGTAGGCCAAGTTAAGCATGAACTACAGTGTTCAAGTTCAGAAAGCTGAACAAAGCCATAGTTAGCTTTTTTAGACAATTAGGGGGGACTTAATGCAAATGTTCATAACGGTGAATGATTACAATGCTGTCTTGTTAGTTTTGCATATATGTTAGAATTGACTTTTTTCATATTACATGTATCAGAAATTGAAAAATTGGCTCTACAGAAATGTCTTGCTTCACTGAGCTCTGTGTTTCTAGTTGATAGCTTTTGTTCTTGGCAACGGTATAATTTTGTCTCTGTAGTAAGCATTTTTTAATTAAATTTTGAAACATTTATTGTTATACAGGTCTTTGAACAGAGCAAGAGAGGTTATAATTTGGTCTGCAGAATCATGTCATTCATTCAATCATGTTTATTGCCTTTATATTAAGAATAAAATATTTCATCTCTAGCTTAAGAGAAAACCAGACCTTGAAAATGCACACTTTAAAATAACAGCGTGCTAAACTAAGAATTTTCTAAGTAGAACTTATTAGGATTTTGGTTTTAAAATTTAACTCAGTTGTGTAATTGAGCATGACTCACATGCCATTGTCCCCAAGAAATCAAGTCACTTTTAGGACTTTGTCTTACTTTTCTAGCTATCTGTATGTTTTCTAGAAGGAAACCTTTCGCCGTAGTGATCATTTGAGTCTTTGGGTTTCAGTGGCCTCTTTAGTGCCAAATGGTAAGCACTCTCCATCCCCACCCCAACTTGACATACAAACAAAAAGGTTACTAAATTTCTGAAACTGGTCATCATTGATGATTTTATCTTACAATGCAATATCCTTTTTCTTTTCACTGTCTTCCCTTCTCATAACAAAAATTCAAACCTCTAGTTTAGCTATAATAAATAGACAACAAACAAATAATATATAAATATAAAATATAAATAAATGTGTAATATATAAATATTTTGTCATTTTCAGCCTTAATATTCTGATACTTAAAAAGGTTAAAGCAAAAGATTATTATTATTTTTTTTTTTAAATTTTATTTATTTATTAGAGAGAGAGAGAGAGCACGAGAGGGGGGAGGGTCAGAGGGAGAAGCAGACTCCCCGCTGAGCAGGGAGCCCGATGCGGGACTCGATCCCGGGACTCCAGGATCATGACCTGAGCTGAAGGCAGTCGCTTAACCAACTGAGCCACCCAGGCGCCCAAAGCAAAAGATTATTGAGTGAACTATTTTCTTAAATAAAATTTTTATTTTTCTTGTTCTCACAAATCTCTCTCCCTCTCTCTCTCTCTGGTTGGTTGTCCTTATGTTGGATGACTGTTTCATTTTGGCTGTTAAGTATCTTCTTTCCTGACCATAGTAATTGAATGTATTGCTTGAACTTAAAATTTATTCTCTCTCCAAGGAATTAGAGCTTTAGTATCATTTTTAAGGTGGCCTTTAAAGGCGATATTACAGTTTCCTTAGTGGCCTAGTAAAGTTAGCAAATGTCCTTGGATACTTGTCCTTGGTGGCCAGGCAAGTTAGCAAACATTTGTGCACAGGATCTGAATGAAATCTGGTTGTGGTTAAAGTAATTTGAATGCATGCTGACCTCCCATTTACCCATTTCTGCTTTGCTGCTTTTGTATGTCTTGAATCAGTGCTTTTTTATTTCCAATAATCTTCCTTTCTACTCTGTCTTCCCTTCACATTTAGTTCTCACGTTGATTTCTTTTCGTTCCATTCCTCCTGGCCTTTGTGGGAATTTTTATGTGTGGCTGTACCAAGAGATGCTTGTTTGGAGAACTTCCTCTGGGCACTGGTGTTGCGATTGCATTTGGGGTATTTTGCAGATTAAAAGGAAAAGGACAAAGGGGGAGGCAAATATGCCTGTAGCAGAGCCACAGAATTCGCTTGAAGTACAGTTTTTAACAACACGTAGATTCGTAGTCTGGTAGAACTTAAGACCTGGAAGAGGAACCGTTCAGATTGTACAGATCTTGTCCTCTTTTCTCACTTTGAAGATGAGAAAAACTATGGCCCAGATTAGGGAAGTGGCTTGCCTGAAGACATGCTTCTGATGATGTCAAGAAAGTAGTTCACTTCAGTGCTTGTTTTGTAGGCTCAGAGTTTCTCTCCTATTTGATAAAGCTGGGAAGGAGGCCAAAAGATAAAATGAAATTATTAAAAGAAGAACTAACACATATAGTCACTTTTGATTTTAGGCATTTGTTGTATAGTCCCTGTGAATCTGGTTTCGGTTTGCTTTTACCTCTGGCCATGGGCTTCCTGGGTGACACCATACTTTTTACTTGGAATCTCATGGGGGTCAGGGAACATGGAAAGTACCTTTTCCTAAGAGGTTCCCTCAGCCCTACGGTATTTTAAAAAATAGGCACAGACACACATCATTACCTTTATTTAGAGAGGAAAAAGAGGAGTAAGGAATGAATTGTTTGTTAGTACTGTGCGCTAGTGGTGTAGTACGAGAATGAGAATAGCAAACTTTTTGGAGAGCTGATATTTTACATGTGTCCATTTTCACAACAGTCTTTTGGGGTGAGTTCTCTCACTGTCCTTTTTACAGTGCTTACATTTAAGTGGTTGAATTTAGGCACGGAGAGGTATGGTTACTTCAGTTCCATGGTCACACACGCAGGGCTAATGAGGGCTGGAGGGCGGAGTGGTTAAAACCTGACCTTGTAACTTCTGGGTCTCTGCTCTGGCCATGGCATTCTATAGCCGGGTCACCCATACCGTGTGTGTCCTGATGTCTTAGGCAGTGAGCCGTTCCAGCAGAGGGAATGGACTGAGCCAGTCACCAGTGTAAAAGCAGAGGCTAAGTGTTGGTCAAGTGTTTGGACTGAAGCGGGGGTGTGTGTAGGGGAATCACGGAATACAGGCTAGTGTGGTGGGTTGGGTCCACCACATAAGAGACTTCCCTGCTTATTTGGGAATTAAAGGGTTTCAGTGAGGTGGGGGAAGGTGGGTATGTTAGATTTCCCACTTCAGTCTGCTTCTCTCAGTATCCCTTCTTCATCTGCTCACCTCTTCCTTCCTCTTTCCCCCTGCTACGCTGGGCCGTGTACCAGGAGCTGGGGTGTCGGGGGAATTGGGGATGGGAGTATTTCAGGTCATTCGCTTAATTCCTTATTTGTTACTGACCTTATTAACTCCTTCCTGTGTTTCCTTGCGCCTGGAGCCTCTGTCTTGTGTGGAGATTGGGCTGTGCTGTCATGGGGAGGAAGCATAGGGAGTTGGGGGTCTGGTTACACTTTATGTGTACGTCGGCCAGTTGCCTCGCTTCCAGCTCTGGGGGTCTCCTGTACCCTGAGAAGTCCTTGGCTCTGCCAGTCCCCGAGCCCCTCTGGGGTTTTTTTCAGGTTTACCGTCTTACCATCCAGCAGATGTTCCTTCGCTGGCATGGAGGCTCTGTTGTCCTTGGTCATTTACTGTTTCTTTGTCCCCTTTTGGACTGTTTGGGCTTTCACATGTCTTGTGGTTTTAGTAAAGATAGGGTTGGTATTTCTGTTTCTCCTCATTGTCAGGTTGTGGCTTATCTTGAGGGGTAAAGGCGATAGTCCTTGTCTAGCACCCAGTGGGCTTTTTTTCCTTTCTGGTACGTAGCAGGTTCTTGTTCACTCACTAAATGAGACTAGAGACTTAAGAACAAAGTCAGTCAGAGTGGCAGCACTTCAAGTATGTGGGACGAGAGGGATGTGCTCAACAGAATGTGGCTGGCTGCTTCAGAGTGGGGGTTCAGGGAGCAGGAGGAGCCTTGGGAGGGTTTTGAGCTTTGGGGACTTACAATAATTGATGTTCTCCTATCCTTGTTTTTAAAGCGGTGATTGTAAAATTGGCTTGTGACATAATAAAGCACTTGGCCTTCATTCCTGTGTAAATACTTTTATTAGTACTGTCTCCATTCTTGGAACTTGATAGGATCGTGACAGGGCGTCGTTGATAAGACACATGCTAAGATGCTTACCAACGTGGTTGAGCCCACATTAATAGATGTTCCGGTTAAAGAGGCCTCAGAGCCATGTAGCCAGTGGAGTGATGTTAAAGTGTCTGATTTAAATTAAGAAGCTCTGAAGTGGAATGATAGAAGCATGAGCATCCGAGATTTAAGATCCATATTTATATCAGATCATCATCAATGTAATATGAAAAAAGTTAAACATTTAGTGTCTGATAAATTTTTTAAGCAAGTGCATATTGTAATAGGGAAAATGTCAGTGCAACAAATTTTTGAAATGTCTGATTTGGTGTGATTTCAGTGAGGAGGACATGTATCGTGACGCGGATGAAATAGAAAAGGAGAAAGAATTACTTACACATGAAAGAGGGTTATCAGGTATGTTTGGAATTGTTTTATTCATAGAGTTCTTACTACTTACAGTAGAAAATGCAGTAAGTCGATATATCCATTTTCATAAAATGCTGAGATGTGCTTCCTAGGAAACATTCTTATGCATATGGTCTTAGCTGCATCTAATTATTCATTTTGCTGACGTATGTTTGGGGAATACTGTTTCCTGAGGTTTTAAAATCGTAATGCAAATATTCTCCCTGTGTTCTTTACATTCACATCATTTTTGCACATGTGAGGATTTGTTCACTCTCTTGACACCACCCTCTCTCAGTCCGTGATTTCCTTCGTATTCTTAGAGGGAGTGTTGGAGTTGAAACGCACTTTTCACTTCAAACGGAAGGACTTCTTGGGAAGCTTGGCTCCCTGTGTCTTTGCACGCACATGGCCATGTGAATTTGATTGACTTGTAAGAAAAAATGATCATGGGATCACGAATTCCGTCATCGTGTCATGACCTTTTGTCCATGTTTCTGCTCAGTCAGGCCTGCTCTTTTGCCCCCACCCCTCAGACCCCTGTACCCAGGGGCCCGTTGCTGCTAGGGGGAGGCAGGACCCCTGGCCGCCTGCGCCGCGGGCAGGCCCGACTGGGCTGTCTGTGGAGAAGAACCCCCCACTTCCCCGGCTAGCTCGGGCTGGAGCTGAGGGGATGCTGCACTTGGGGGATACACCATAAGTGACTTGCAAGTGGCATTCTCTCTCATGACCTGCTGCTGGTTAGTTCTGAGCACTAGCTTGTGTTTGGTTTATGGTGAACAAAAATACTGTCGTGTGTGTAGTTAGGAACAAATGGTGCAAAGTGGGGTTTTTGATCATTTTCAGGTCTTTCTTGAGTCATCCTCACAAGAATTGGCGGAACTCTTTACTGTGGTAGCCACAGCAGACCAGCTTCTCTGTAGTTGTCCCGTCAGGCGAGTTCCCGGGGCCACCTGTCCCGGTCCTCCACGAACTGCAGAGGATGCTCGGTTTCTGCTGCCGCCGTTGCACACCGTTCACTTCGGGCCGGAGTCCTCGTTAGTCGTAGTCCTGAGGAGAAAGTGCTACCTCCGTCGTTGTGTGTCCCCGCTGCCTTTGCAGGGACTCTTGCTTTCTCTGTCACTCTGCAGGTGCCCTGCTGTGGTTCTCCCTGTCCGCCGGGGAAGCCCTCCCTCCGCAGGTGTTTTAGCTTCTGAGGGAGCTGTGTCATTTCCGGCTTTCGTCTGAGGTTGCATCTTAGTCCTTCTGGGTTCTTGCCCTTCCTGAAATAAGATCCTTTGGAAGTGCCTCTGTAAGGGTCTGTCCGTGGGAAGCTCTGTTTGCTTGCAAATTTAGTCTTATCTTTCTTTTTTAAGAACTCCAGGTGAATAGTTTAATCTTATTGAAGATGGGTAGTTGACAGTACTGCAGTCAGACTAATCCTTGGTAGATAATGTGTTAGGTGTTTTTGTCTTCTCTTTGTCTTCAGTGTTCTGCAGTTACTTTCTGCTGTCTGTTAAGTGTGGACTTTTTTTTTTTTTTTTTAAAGATTTTATTTATTTATTTGAGAGAGAATGAGAGACAGCACGAGAGGGAAGAGGGTCAGAGGGAGAAGCAGACCCCCTGCTGAGCAGGGAGCCCGATGCCGGACTCGATCCCGGGACTCCGGGATCATGACCTGAGCCGAAGGCAGTCGCTTAACCAACTGAGCCACCCAGGCGCCCTTAAGTGTGGACTTTTAAAAACCTACTGCTTGAGGTCTTCTTTTTGAATCCCTCGATGCCTAGTTTTCATTAGTTTGGGAGAATTCTCAGCCATTATCTTCTTTTCTTATTCTCTCTACTTACTCCTTCCAGAACTCTAAGTAGATGTTTGCTCACCTCCTTCAGTCATCTGAGTCTCTTCATGACATGCCCTTTCATAGATATTTTTATCTTGTAGCCTCTGTTCCATTCTGGACAGTTTCTTCAGGTCTATTTTCTTTTTTGGAAAAGTTCTGGGGCCGCGTGGCTGGCCCAGTCAGTGGAGCCTGTGACTCTTGATCTCGGGGTTGTAAGTTCAAGCCCCACATTGGGTGTAGAGATTACTTAAAAATAAAATCTTAAAAAAAAAAATAAAGAGAAATGCTGTTTTCTCCCAGATTTGCCTGGTCTCTTTTTGATAGTTTATTGCCTTTTGCTCATGTTTCTTACGCCTTTTATTTCTTTAAGTATTTAAAACATACTCTTCTGGGTCTCATAATTTCATTCTCTGAAAATCTTGGCAGGTCTAATTATGCCCGTTGCTGTTTTTGCTTATTTCTTGTTTCTTCAAAGTTTGAATTGTAAGCTCAGCTTTTGCGTATCTGTGTAGGGCTTGTGTAGTCTGGCTTGAGTGGGAGAGAGTTCAGCCTTATTCTTGCCAGGCACCCACCGTGTCACCTACTCTGGGCCACATTATGTTAATTTCTAAATTTGAGTTTCCAGGGTCTTGTGGCTAGTCTGAATTCCCGTCCTGTCCCTGTATGAGAGCCAGCCTGTGGTTATGAATTCTCAGGGAGACTTCCTCTTTCCCAAGCCAGAGCCCAGGCCAAGGCAGAAAGTTTTCTTATGCTCTCTGTTAGTAAAAAAAACACTCCTCGCTAACAAAGGGGTTCCAGGGTCAGCGAAACTATGGCTTCCTGGCCAAATTTGATATGCTGCCTGGTTTTATAAATAAAGTTTTATTGGAACTTCTTATTTACCTGTTGTCTGTGGTGGCTTTCACACATGGTAAAGTTGACTAGTTGTGACGGAAACCTTATGGCCCTCAGAGCATATGTTATTTACTCTCTGGCCCATTACAGAAAAAGTGCGATTCTTCTCCTCCCCAGCCCACCCTCTGACCCAGAGGCCCAGCTTTCTGAAGTTCAGTATTAAGTTCCCATCTTTCCAGGTTCTGAATCCTTGTCTTTGTCGCCATATGGTGGTTAAGGACCAGACCTCTTGGTTATTTGAGCTCCTGATTACCCCTCTGGTTTTCAGCTTCTCCTTTGGGTTTGTTTTGGTTTGTTTTTGTTTTTGTTTTTGACATTAGTAATGTTCTTTCTTGGAAACAGTAACAGTCTGTGTAGTTTGCATTTAAACAAACTGTCTTAAACTCGAAGCTGCTTGAGGTCAGGGACTGCCTGTCCTGTGCCTCCACTTCTCTCCTAAAGGAGGGCTTGCAGGGGCTGTTGGAGCCCTCCTCCCAAAGAACAGCAGCAGGACGGGACTCCCGAGTATCAGTTTGGTGCTGGCAGCTGTGTGGGTACTCCGTTTCCCCATCCTTGCTGCCCCCCCGCAGGCCTCTCATTCAGCACAGGCTTATGGCTTGTGACTTGGCCTCCTGACCCGGTGAGGTCCCCTGCCTCCTCCTCTCAGTTCTGAGGCGGTGGACCTGCCCGCCTTGCCCACAGGCCAGGGCTTACCTTGGTGTGGGCAGGAATGAGGGCTGCAGGCCAGGAGAGCAGGAAGGCTGCACTTTGTTCTCATGAGGTCCTTCTTGAGCTGGAAATGTGCTCTCTGTTCAGAGGGCTGCCTGGTGGGAAAACATGGCCTAATCAATGTCCTCACTTCTGGATGTTTGCCGTTCCTTGTACTTGTACTTTGTGGGGAGGTGAGTGAGAAGACAGATACAAGGAACTCTTCCTTCCACTGAGTAGGCACTCCCAAGTTTCTTGAATTTAAACACTGATGGGTCTGTATTTAGGATTGGCTGGGCAGCATTGGTATTTGTGGTCTCTGGATATTATGCTTCCAGGGTGTGTTTCACTTGTAAGCCAGTCCTAACTTATGCCACAGAATTATCTGTAACCCGCAAGAAGGACTTTGTGCTCCTTACTCATCCCTGCATCTGTCACACTCTGGCTTGTCAATGCCCGTAGTCTTTTCTTCTTCAGTAGTCTTTATTCTTTTTTTAAGATTTTATTTATTTATTTTGACAGAGAGAGAGAGAGAGAGACAGCGAGAGAGGGAACACAAGCAGGGGGAGAGGGAGAAGCAGGCTTCTGGCAGAGCAGGGAGCCCGATGCGGGGCTCGATCCCAGGACCCTGGGACCATGACCTGAGCCGAAGGCAGACGCTTAACGACTGAGCCACCCAGGCGCCCCTTCTTCAGTAGTCCTTAAATCCGTTCAGGACAGAATCTGGGTCTTCACTGCCTTGGTAACCCCAGTTTCTAGCTCCGTGCCTGGCACATAGTAGACGTTCAGTAAATATGTGTTGAATCGAGCTGAGTGTGTTTTTAATTTACATCTTTCCTCAGGAGTAAATACGTTATAAGGTACTTCTGTGTTTATATCTTAATTTGTTTGCTAACATTTACTTCTTCAATAATTTTAAAAGGAAGTCAAGATATGCCTGAGCATTACTTCACTTTCTTCCTAAAACACACATACCCATGTGCGTGTGTACGTGTATACCACAAAATCAACCCCCAAACCTTACGTGTTAAACAAGGAAAATATAAAGCCCATTTTTTAATTATATAATTTGTCTGATTGCAAGTTGTATTTTAAATGTCTTACAAGAGTTAAGTGAGGTCTGTAGCTCAGCTAACATTGAGAGCTGCATTAGTTTCTGGCTTATTATCAATACCTTATAGCCTTTTGGGATGAGGGCAGAGTATAAATAAATAAAGACAAATATATTTTTTGTTATAGTAGGTGTTATCTCTTTATATAGTGGATATAAAAACTACTTAAAAATCATTAGATGTATTTTTTCATAGTTCAGGCTACTGCACGATTAGTTTGATTAGAATAATATTCTTCTTGTGTCCGTGAAATTCCAAGTGCTAAGGACACAGCTGAGACACAAAATAAGCCCTTGCCCTCAAGGGAACTCATGCATTACTGTGTCCGTGGGTGTGGGTGTGAGTGGGGGTTTAGGGAGAAATGCAGAAAAAGAAATATGTCAGGTGTTGATCAGTGCCCAGAAGAAAAACAAAACCGTGTAAGGGGAGTAGAGTGAAGGTATGTATGTGTGACATTATGGGTGACATTTGAGCAGAGACCTGTAGGGAGTGCCGGAGCCCCACAGTGTGTGGGAGAGGTCCAGGGGAGGCTGGCTGCTGGTCGGGCTGATGGAGTCAGTGTGGGGAGGTGTGGAAGCCGAGGCCAGAGAGGCATGGGGGGGGGGGCGCAGGACAGGGGACTGTTGTAGGAAGTGGGGACATCGATGCCACTCCAGTGGGAGGCTCTGGAGCTCTCAGAACCCAGGAATGATGGCAATTGTCTGACTGAAGTTTTAAAGGCATTACTCTGGCTTTCATGTGGAGAAGAAGGTATGGTGACACTGGAGACCCATTGGAAGACCTCCGGGTTATCTAGGAGTGAGGGGGTGGGGATAGGTAGTGGCGGGATCCTGGATCTTTTTGGAACGAAGTTAGAGAAAACGTAACCTGAGTAAAGCAGTACTGTTATTTTGATTATGCTTTGTTCCATTACCCACCCACCGCCCTTTCTGATTCTTCAGCAGAAGCCAGACTGAGTGTAGCTCCTGAGATGGACATCATGGACTACTGCAAAAAAGAATGGAGGGGAAATACACAAAAAGCCACATGTATGAAAAAGGTATGATGCCTAGATACGCGAAGTTGCACGTCTTTGAAATAGTCTGTCATCAGTAGTTACGTAGTATGTCCTTTTATATTTTTAGACGTAGTTACTTTAGATCATGTAAACATTGGTATTCTAATTCTAGAGATGAGGAAACAGACTCCAAAGGTAAGGGACTTGTTTCGAGTCACAGTATTAATATAGGGCCAGCTTTAGTTGTTCAGCAACTTTGTTTCTTTGGAAAACACATCTAAACAACGCTGTGCTGTTCAGAGTTGGGCCAGTCATTGGTTGTCCTCTTGGGGTCATTTGGGAATGTCCTTCTGGCCTTGTGTGGTAAAAGCTTTAGGGACGGGACCAGCAGATGCCATCCCAACTGCTGTCCCTACCTGGCTCTGGTCTCCTGCCCTCCTGTCCGAGGGGCCTGGGCTCTCCCGCACTCCATGTGCAGAGGGATCTGAAACTAATCCCTTCGTTTAAGGTGTCCCTGGAGCTGATCCTCCTGGTCCTGTCATGTACATTGACGACCCTTAGGGAGTGTCCAAGGCTGTGGGACATTGGGGATTCCTGTGACGTGGTCCTCCTGTGACTGGGGCCACTCTCAGGCGTAGTCGGGCCCAGTTTCACTGCACACCGGTCAAGCACAGCCCCCTGTTGGTTCTCCCCTCGATGTACCCTGAATCCAGCATTCCTTAGTGGGTTGAACGATGTGCAATTGCTGCTCTTTGACCATTTCTGAGCTACAAAAATGGCAGTTTCGACCTAAAACTTCCACCACCTCTTATAACCTCTGGGTTTATTCTTTGCTCATTTTTCTCTTGGGATTATTTATATTATGGATTTGAACGTACTTCTTTTATATTAGAGATACTGACCTGTCATATTTGATAGGAATATCTGTTTTGTTGTTTAGATCTGTATTGTTTAGGATTTAAAATTTTTTAATATTTGTATGTATCTGTTCTTTTCCTCAGAGCTCGTTTTTATAAAAAACATTGTGCCTCTTTCACATGCCCTGAAATGGGCTGACCTTCTTCAGAATGTAGCTGCTACTTAAAGCTCTGAGAGCCATTGTGAGCCTTGTTCCCTGCCAGTCTGAGCTGTAGTTGTGTCTCAGGCACTTGGTAGAGAGCTCAGTCATGAAGTGCCTGCGACTATGAACGTTTAGATTTGTGAGGCCATCTGCTGAATGTGTATATTTTGCCCACTTTACAGGTTTTCCAAACTTGACCCCTGTATCAAACTGGATAACCAGGAGGCTGGATACCTAACATATGTTTTCTCATCTTTCCCAGAAATGCTTTCCCTGACTTGCAGTTTTACTTTATGACCCTCCGACTCTTTTAAAGGATCTAACAGTTGGCACCACAGGGTCCATAACTCGAAAGTATCTCTGAAGTTATCCAGATATTCCATATTTTGGAACTCATGCTAAAACCCTTTCTTTGTGATTTTAGTTTGAGGGAAAGATTTGACCATGTACTCAGACTCTTTCAGTGACCAAATAATCAAAGGCACATCAGTTAGACCAGTGTCACTTTGGGACCCGTGGCAGTAATTAGAACATCTCAGGGGCCCGGTAACAGTTCGGATCTCAGTTCTTTTTTTGTCCTTATTTATTTTACAGTTTATTTTTGTTTTGGATATTCTTTTGGGAGTAAGTGTGTATAAACTCAAATTTAATTTTAGAAGTTTGATTCACCTCTGAAATAGTATGAGTAACTTATGCATTTGGAAAGATGCGGTTACAGTTGGGTCAGCCATTGAGAATATTCCCAGGGTAACAGGAGTCTGCCAAAGGGCAAAGGTGCTTGATGGGCCCTTAGTATGTTGCAGCGATTGGAGCGCTGAATGAAAACGCGACTCAACGCCCACTGAGAACATCATGCTATGACTTGAACCTTGAAAACTAATAACAAGGGTGCAGTGCTTAGTCAGAGTCTGCATGGCGCCCACCCCACGACAAGGGCAGTGCTCCTTCCTTTGTGTGAGGGCAGGGTAGGAAGCAGAGTTTCAAGTGACTGCCACGGATGAGCAAGATGAGCAGAAGGGCCCGCAGGATGAGGCTAGTGAAGTGCAGGAGGCAGCGAAGTTGATCCTGATGCTCGAGCCTCATCCCGCTGGAGAAATCAGGTTGTCCTGGTGCCTGTGGACCATTTTCTGGTGGCTTTTTTTTTTTTTTTTAAGATTTTATTTATTTATTTATTGGAGAGCGAGCGAGAGAGAAACAGCATGAGAGACGAGAGGGTCAGAGCGAGAAGCAGGCTCCCCGCTGAGCCGGGAGCCCGATGTGGGACTCGATCCCAGGACCCTGGGATCATGACCTGAGCCGAAGGCAGTTAGTTGCTTAACCAACTGAGCCACCCAGGTGCCCACTGGTGGCTGTTTTTGAGTGACAACACGTATGTCACTGAATATTTTCATTTCCTCGTTTCACTTCCAGACCGAATGACACTTAAATCCACTTTGTAAAGAGTCTGATAGAATGATCCAGACATCTCCTAGCATGTAGACTGTTTTTAATACATCATGGGAACTTGGGATTTTTTTTTTTTAATTTTTTAAAATTCAGAGGTATAAACTTAGTACTTCTCTCTGTTCTTTCCTATCTCTTTGTTAGAGTTAGGGTCACTTTCCACACAGATTAAACCCCTCAGGATGTTGGTTATCAGTAAGTGAGTGTTACAACAGCTGTTTAGAAAGGGACATCTAACTCCTAACCTCGGGAGTGGCTAGTGTTTTCATAATATTTGGTGTATATCATTTATGTGTTCCTGTGTGTTGTATCGGTTACATATGCTGTTGTTTTGTACAGTATAAACATTTGGTAATTTCTTTTGACTAGTCAGAGAAGGACTTAGAGTAGCTTGTGTGAGGGACTCAGCCAGCCTGGTGTTCATTCTTCCGGGGATCAGGGGCACGTTTTTTTCCCACAGGAGTAAAACTTACCCTACGGTCTCAAGTCAGTAATGACCATTTTGAACTCTTGGATGCTTTTACCCAGGGCTACGAGGAGGTGTCTCAGAAGTTCACCTCCATCAGGCGCGTCCGCGGAGACAATTACTGCGCACTGAGGGCCACGCTGTTCCAGGCGATGAGCCAGCCGGCGGCGCCGCCCTCCTGGCTGCAGGACCCGGAGCTCACGCTGGTACGCTGCTGCCGCAGGTTTGAGTCCGCCACGTTTCCGACCGTTTCTGTGAGAAAGCGCTCCCTTTCCAGCCCGTGCCGGGTGCCGGGGCTGTCTGCCGTGCGACGCCGGCATGTGGCCTCATTCTAGTTTGTGTGGCGGGGATGATTTTGCATAGTAAAGCGACCAAGGATAATGGCTGTTTTTCCCAGAAGAGAAACGTGGTAAAATGTATTTGAACACTTCCGCTGAATTAGAGAGCTGGTGTTTGTAGTCTGTAAAAAGCACTTAGGAGCAGTTCGACTTCAGTGTTGGTGTCTGTAGTAAGTGGGCTGTCCGTTGTCCCATCTGAGAACCTGTTGGGGTTTTAGAATGCACGTTCTGTGGTTTTAGCTCCAGTTCAAGACATGAGCACCTTCTGCGTGGTGTTAAGAGGACTGGTGTAGTAGACGGCCCGTGTGCCCCTGGGGAGGCTTCCTGGGAGATGAGGCTCAGGGGATGTGTCCCATGCCTGGCCTTCTTTGTTTTAAATCTGCAGTGTGGTAGTGACCCCCTAGAATGTCGTGTCAGTGTGACTTGTGTGTATGACCTACATCAGATGAAGTCACGTGATAGGTTGGATGATAGAATATCTCAGAGTCTGGTGGGCGGGAATGGGCAGAACTGATGATAAGACATTAATTGGAAGAAAATTGGCAGCCCTGTGCTTAAAAAAAAAAAAAAAACCACAAAAAACACAAACACTAACAAAACCCAAGAGTGCTGGCTGCGGGAGATCTGCCTTAACGGCAGCTTACAAAGGTCATCAGGATGCATTGATTGGCAGCTTACAAAGGTCATCAGGATGCATCGATCGGCGGCTTACAGAGGTCATCAGGGTGCATCGATTGCATGCTCAGTCAGAGCCACATGATGTGCGGCCGGCAGTGAGAAGCCTTGTCTTGAACACTTCTGAACCACAGGCAGTGACCGTCCCATCTTGAGCTGGGCTGGTTGGATCCCATCTTGAGGGTTTGTGCCTGTATCCTCAGTACAGAGGGGAGTGTGACTGAGATGATTCGTCTTGCTCAGGAACTGTTGAAGGAGCTGGGGTGTTTGCCTGGAATTAAGACGACTTTTAGAGAAGGTTGGTTGCCAGATAAGCCAGAGATGAGGTACACGAGGGATCATACGGCCTCAAAGGGCACAGGCCTGGAGGCCGTTGCACCCTTGTTCTCCTTTGGGCCCTTCCGCCGGCCTTCCCTCAGAAAGCCCGCTGTGATGGGGGCCTCCCTGAGTGAGCGCGGGGCGGCAGAGCGGGGCGGGCAGCAGCAGGCGTGCGGGTGGAGGGGTGGGTGGTGCGCGGAGGCCAGCGTACGCCCCGTGCTGCTGGGGTGCCTGGACCGCCTTGCCGCGGGAGCGGGGTCTGTGCAGCTCCAGGACTCTGTGCGATTGCAGTAAGGAGCCTCTTTACTATAAAATACTTACTTAGTAGCATACTCACTTACGACAAGCAAATCCAGGGGTACGTTATTGCTGCTGAACGAGACAGTCTTACAGGAATTGGGGGATGAAAGTCATTTCTTACTCATCTTCCTCATACGTCAGAATAACACGTGTCCTGTCAGATTCAGCAACACCCTGCGTGCCCTTAGAGCTGGGTCTACATCTTTTGTGTTAAAGGTGGCATGGGCTTGCCATTGTAAACACTTGGAGCAGAGCCAGTGACGGTGGGTCTGTCTCCATTTACCCTGATCCTTGATCTTTCGGAAATGCTCAGGGCCTCTTCTGACCACCACCCCGTGTTCAGTGACAGTCCTCTGTCCTGGTTGGTTCGGGGCACAAGCACCTGTGGTTATTGTGTGTCCATGGGGCTTTTAGAAGTGTGGGAGCACTCACCACTTCTGGGGACACAGAAAAGCAGCTCTCAGTAGGCAGGCTGAAGGGCATCTAGTTTTGCACTATTAGGGCCTCCTGAACGGCACTGGCTCTATGTTAACCTGCGCTTCCGCTTTTGGCGGGGGGTGGGGGGTGGGGGGGGGGGGGGGGGGGGCAGAGAGGCCCCCTGGGACACCTAAGTTTGTGGTGAGTCTGTGGATTCAGAACCAGACTTGGCCAGTGGCCTGCAGGCCGGGCACTGCTGAGCATCTCTTGACCTCATCGAGAATTCGGGCAAGCCCAGAGAAGCCCTGTTTTGTCACCAATGACAGGCACCCTGCAGCTGACTGATCTGCTTCTGTTTGCAGATTGAAATATGTTCTCTGTGGCATTTTGCCATCTTCTCTCTCTCTCTCCCAGAACGTCATTGGTTTCAGAACATTAAAAGGAAAGAGGAGAGCTAGACTGAGAGACCCTCCCCTTAATCTGAGCTTAGTGCAAGAGACCCTTTTTCTGCCCACGCTCGTTTCTTCTGGCCTGGCTTCGTTCTCAGCCTGGGAGGTTGAGCTTTGCCCTCGCTGCCCATCTCGTCCTGCCCTGCTTGGGTTCCCTGTGTCCAGATCCCACTCTCCACATTTGACTGCAGTTGATCATCTGACCCTGACCCCCAGCATTGGAGTTGGCTTGGTCTGACTGTTCTTAAACTTGGGGGCAGCACCTTGGTCCCTGAGAGGCAGTGTCCTTCAGGGCAGGGATCCTTTGGTTTCCAAGTTTACTAAGTTTTAGAATGTCTCTGAACAGGAGGTACCTGTGACAGTGTTTACCAAAGCTCTTTTTTTATGAGTTATTTTTGGGGACACATCTTTGTTACCCCACAAGCCTTTTAATCATGGTGACGATGTCAAGAATTGTAGACAACTTGCTGGAGAAAACAAGTTTTATAGTAGAGGCACAAGTGAAATTCCATCTAAGCTAATTACCTACCTTATTTTGAAATATTTTCATTCATGGTTTCTTGTTTGTTTGTTTTTTTTAAAAGATTTTATTTATTTATTTGACACAGAGAGACCCAGCGAGAGAGGGAACATAAGCAGGGGGAGTGGGAGAGGGACAAGCAGGCTTCCCGTGGAGCAGGGAGCCAGATGTGGGGCTCGATCCCAGGGCCCCGGGATCATGACCTGAGCCGAAGGCAGACGCTTAATGACTGAGTCACCCAGGCACCCCATGGTTTCTTGTTTAAATCTTACTTGCTTAAATCTCTCTTACTCTGACAAAAGTCCAGTCTCTTTGTGTGTCATAGAAAAGAGTGGTTATTTATGTGTGTTCTATGCACTGTGACTCTGGAAAGCATTTAAAGTTAGGTCTTCTTTTTTCTTCTGAATGAATCATTCCAAATGCATTATTCTTTCCTCATTGTTTCTTTCTCACACCTCATTTTTCAGACTTTCTCCAGGATTTCCACATCTCCCAGAAGCCTACAACCCTGAGCTAGGTCATTACGCTAGCAACACTTTGCCCGGTGCGTGGAAGGAATGAGGAGACGGACTTTTATTTCAGGGTTTCCCTGTATGTAGTTAGAACTTTGGGGTCTTCCAAGTGATTCAGTTGTGTTTGTGACTGCTGCCGGGGTATGTGCACAATGTCCCGTGAGGCTTCGATGGTCTTCCAGGCTTCTCCCTACCCCATTTCCCAGCTTACGTTCCATATTTCCCGCTCCGTGCATGTCTTGTGCCCAACTGTGATTTCAGCTTATTGCCACTTGGGGGCATTTTAGGTTCTGGTGATTAACCTCGAGAACCTGAATTGAAGGTTTGCAGCAGAACCACCCACATGTTGCTGAAATGCTGGGCGAAATGCTGGGTGGTGTGGGTACGGAGCTGGGGTGGTGGTAATAAGATGGGGAGGATGCAGCCCCTCCCTGACTTAGTGAGTGATCGTAAATCACCGTCACTGTGGTAGCTTTACCTGAAGAGGGATTTACATACCTGCATGGCAGTTGTGTTTTGCTGAAACGGAACCACCTTTGTTTCCCATGATGGCTGTAGATTGAGAAGGTAGAGCTAGAATCACTCTTTGTACAAAGAAAGGGTGTTTAGAGCCTTAGACTCTTGGGGAACTGAACACACGTGGCTTCATTTAAAACTGTATTTTTGACTGTTAGATAAGCTCACGTCCCTCGTAGGATGCCGTAGGAACGAATTCTTCTCTAATGATGGTTTGACTTGGTGAACTTTCTTTTCCTTTCTGGGTGTTACAGCAGTGAAGGGACACGCCTGTGCCCGGCCTCATGATGAATTTTCTCCTGACACACCCGGGACGTGGGGAGTGTCGGAGTTCCCATGCTGTCATCAGTCACGTTGTGTCCCAGCTTGCCTTGCAGACTCCAGATTCTGTGGATGATTAGGGGAAACAAAATAAAACACGCTCCAGGAAAAAAAAAAAAAAAAAAGGAACCAGGCAAAGGAGTAGCTCAGCTGTCACTTTAATGAGTTGCCCATGCAGCTATTAATCCCCGTGGCTTCTCCACTCTGTTTTTATCTCACTGTATTGATGAGGCAGTTAAGCTAGATACACATTGTTTTTGTGACTGTTAAAGCTTTTGAGGATATGTGGTGATATCGGAAGTTAGGCTTTCTTTTTCTAATCAGGAAGGAGTCAGGTTTTTACTTTATTCAGGACCATCTCGCCTGCCCGAAGCACCTTCCTAAGCTGGGCTTTAGGGAGTGGCAGGGAGGCTGTCCATGATCCCACTAGCGACCTGGGTGGGTTTGTTAAGACACGGTGGGGACACTGCCTTAATGTCCCCTCACAAAGTGCTGTGGAATGTTCTGGCTGTGGTCGGAGCTGAGCAAGGTCAATCCTGTCTTTGTTATCTAAGTCAGAACCACCATTTCCTTCCAGCAGACAAATGTGCGGGGGAATTAATTCTGGAAACAAAGGTAGGTTTTGTAGGCTTTGTGGTTTCTACAGGATCCTGTGATGGATTTCTTGGAATGTTAACACCTCTTTATCTCTCTGTTTCTTGATAATCCAGTTACCGGAGAAACTCATAAGCAAATACAACTGGATAAAGCAGTGGAAACTTGGACTGAAATTTGAGGGGAAGAGCGAGGACCTGGTTGATAAAATTAAGGAGTCCCTCACGTTGCTAAGGAAGAAGGTTTGGAATCTGTAGTTTTTTTTTGCTCTGATAAGTGCAAAACTCTCACTCCTGATCTCCCCAGCAGACCACTTCTTAGTCCTCACGTAGTGGATTGCCAAATGCCCATGGCTGGTATTTAGACAACATAATTTGAAGGAACATAAACTCTTCCTGTGAAGTTTTTGGTAAAATCGAGAAATATCGACACCATTTATCGTGTTTAGTGAAATGTTTAACTTTCTTAAAAGGAAATCTTAAGTGTGGTCTTTGTTATAAGACATACTGACAAGTATCAGGGATAGTCTGTATTTAGTCTCTGTTTCTTAGAGTATTATCAATGATGTGAATTCATATTTATTAAATTCTTTCCAGTTATGTTCATGTTTTAAGATTCTGTCCCTTTTTATTAGACTGGTTTTCATTTCTGAATGATTGTTAGAAACTTGTCTTTATTTTTTCTAAAGGCTTATTTATTTAGATTCAGTAACTTGTCTTCACTTTTCTTTAAAGATTTATTTATTTTAGAGAGCACGAGTGGGAGGGGCAGAGGGAGAGGGAGAGAGAATCTCAAGCAGACTCTTGCACTGAGCATAGAGTCTGAGTCGGGTGGGGCTCGATCTCACGACACTGAGATCACGTTCAGAGCTGAAACCAAGAGTCAGATGCTTAACTGACTGCACCACTCAGGCACCCCAGTAACTTGTCTTTTGAAAACTTTCCTGAGGGTTTCTCTGAAACAGAATTATAGGGTGAACTTGGTCAGGTGATTCCCAGTGATTTAGTTATTAAAATACTCCCTTTCTGGAGTATTCCATGGGTTTTGGAGGTCCTGCTTGTACACTGGCCCACCTGGACCTCTAGGTTGCTTGGCTTGGAAGCTCTCCACACCAGGAACCCTGAGTTGAGAGCCTGCTGATTACTCCAGGCTTTGTAGATGGGGATTGGGGGGCTGGTAAGGAGGCGTCAGACAGCTTTCAAGAGTCCTTTAGCACTTACCCAACGTGTTGATCTGTTTCCTCCAGTATGGTCTGCCACACGGTTAGACTTTCAGCTCCATGAGAGTCTGTCCTGCTCATTCCTTTCACCCAGTGTCGAGCACCAAGCCTGACACATAGGCATTTGGTAAATATATTGTTTAGTGAATGAACTGAGGGCCTTGACCTCCTGGAACCTAGTTTTTTATTTATAAACATAAGTGTTTCATGGAAAGTCTAGCGATTAAAAAATTGTGACAGGAGAAGGAAATAGGGATTCTGTTCTCTTTGCCTCTTGGAGTGGAGCATGGAGTTTGCAGGGGCTGGGGACCCCAGGGTCTAGGTTAGGTGAGGACTGAGAGCAGGGCTCTGGCTGTGTGGGTAAACAGGAAGGCTCTTCAGTTCAGCCACTGGTGACAATTTCTTTTTCATCCGTTTTAAGGTCTTGTGAAAGTGTAATTTTTGCTGTATTAGGTTTGTATGCTGTAAATAGATCCTCATTTTGGGGAATGTTTTAAGTGTTTCCAATTTACAATAACATTAAAATTATTCATTAATAATCTAAGCCAGCATTACTAGTCCTTCCTATGTGCCAGGCTGTGCACTAAATGTTTCATGTGTTATTTAATTCTCATAACTACCAAGATGTTGTTGCTGTTGTTATCCCCATTTTAAAGATGAGGGCATTAAGGCCCAGATTGGTTAGTGCCCAGCAAAAGCCACCAACTGCTTGGTAGCAAGGCCTTCATTCCATCCTGACTCTGACTCTAGAGCCATGCTCTTGACTGCCAGCTGGGTCTACTTCTGGCAAATAGGAGACGCTCCAGCTTTCAACCACATACTGAAGAGAATCCTGTGGTACAGTCATTACCATTAAAATTTACTATTGAATTTAGAATTTTAATGGCTTTTTTGAGAGGAACAATAGTTACTGGTTATTCATAAGGACTAGTTCATGTTGGTATCTCTTGTCCTCATTCACTTTAACTTAAAAGCACATATATTTATAGAGTTTTCTCGTTCACTTAAAACGTTTGCCTATGTTTGCCGTATTCCTTAAGTACTCTGCTTTATTCTTAAGCAGGAGTCAGTAAAAATTTCCTTAGTGGATGTATTCATTTGAAACTCCATGTATATTTTTAGGAAGTTAGAGGGATGAGTTTAGTAAGCTAACATTCAAGAGACCTCACAGTCTTCCTTGCCCATCTTAATTTTTGCAGGTTGGCTTGGTGTTTCTGGGTGGTAAGTGCTCCCGTAAGCCCCTTGAAGGCAGGTATAATTTTAGTTACCCCTCACAGCTTCACACACAGCCCTCACACACGCACCTTATTAGCTCCTCCGTAAGTATTTCTGATTGGTCCAATTTCATTGTCTAGGAAGTTAGGGGAGTTGAAAGTTCTATTCCATAGCATCAGTGCTTCTCCTTAGTGCATTGTACTTTTGTTTCAAATTAATGGGGGAAAGGCTGAATAAGGAATTTGTGTGGTCTGAAGAGTACCATTGTTTGAGCTAGAAACTTGAATGTTGTGAGCGTTGGTACATGACCCATGGTCGCCTACTTTTGAAAATAATTTTGTGCTCCTAGTATGGAAGTATACCAGGGGTTTTTAGAACAAACATTTAATTGTTACATAACTTTCTTGTTATAGTGGGCAGGCTTGGCGGAACTAAGAACTGCCGAAGCAAGGCAGATAGCTTGTGATGAACTGTTCACAAATGAGGAAGAGGAATATAGCCTCTATGAAGCTGTAAAATTTCTAATGCTAAACAGAGCCATTGAACTATATG
Source organism: Neomonachus schauinslandi (assembly GCF_002201575.2). NCBI lineage: Eukaryota > Metazoa > Chordata > Mammalia > Carnivora > Phocidae > Neomonachus > Neomonachus schauinslandi. The sequence goes on along the minus strand of NC_058409.1, from coordinate 139,168,695 downwards.
ATGATAAAGAGAAGGGAAAGGAAGTTCCATTTTTCTCTGTGCTTCTGTTTGCTCGGGACACATCAAATGATCCTGGACAGCTGCTAAGGAACCATCTAAACCAGGTGGGACACACCGGTGGCCTTGAACAGGTAAGTTGTGCCTTTGGATGTGTATTAGTCCAAAATAGCAGCTTTAATCATTAAACACGATTTCACAGCTTTTGTAGGTCAGGAATTCTGGAGCACCTTAGTTGTGTGGTTTTGGCTTGGGGGATCTCAGGAGGGTGCAGTCCTGTGTTGTTCAGGGCTGCAGTCATCTGAGGGCTCGACTGGGCTGGAGGATCCACTTCTAACATGGTGCAACACCTGGCTGTTGGCAGAGGCCTCATGCGTAGTTTGGAGGAGGGTTTAGTTTCTTGACACACGGGCCCTTCCATAGCAGTGCTTGAGTGTCCTTGGGACACAATGGCTGGCTTCTCCCTGACAGTGAAGTGATCCAAGAAGAGAGCAAGGAAGAAGCCACAGTGTGTTTATGATCTCATCTTGGAAGTTACACACTCTTGTTTACACCATAGTCTGTTTATTAAAAACAAGTCACTGAATCCATCCCACACTCCAGGGGAGAGCTTTAGGTTCCATCCACCTTTTCAGGTGGGGAGGGCAAGAGAATCGTGAGCCTGTTTCGTAACCACCACGTTTATTTCAGCCTGGGCTTGCTTCTGCAGGATGCTGGATGGGATTGGTACCCTTGCGCCTGGCAGGCTACAAATAAATGAAGCAGAGGGTCTTGTTATTTAATCTTGGCAGCTGTAGCCATATTCGATAGTGTCCTTTAAAAATAGAATGGGAGTCACCTTGAGCCAGTAGAGACCAGCCTGCTCCCGGATCTTTTACACATATGCTAAGTTTGGAGTTCTGCGCAGAGACCCAGTGCAGTGCTGTCCCGTGACTCACCACACCCTGCACTATCTATCTTTGGTGGGTGCTCACTGTGTTATCTTAAAAAGCTTAAGTCTTTGTTAGTGGACTAGCCGGCTACTAAGTAGCATTTAAGGCTACCCATCCAAAGTGCAACCTTTGTGGTGTGTAGCAAAGGACAAAGGCTGATGGTCACTGCCAGGTCAGGGCGGATTGAAGAGGACTGCTTCAAACAAGTATCTGCACTCAGAGTGTAGGCTCCTCCTGTCTCCTGAACCACAGCACGTCCCTTCAGTACAGAGCCTGGGGCAGTGTTAGTTAGTTAGTCTGCATGTTAGACCGAAGTTAGTTCTTGTGGAGTCCTCGTGAAATCTACTGTAATGGCGAGTCCCATTTTTAAAACATAACAGCTATATTGAGATATAATTTACATACCGTAAAGTTTATCCTTTTGAAGTGTGCAACTCAGTGGTTTTTAGTGTGTTTACAGAGTTGGGCACCCGTCACTGTAGTCTAATTTTAGACTCTTTTATCACCCCTAAAAGAAACCCTAGGCCAGTTGGTACTAATTCTCCCTCCCCTGGCCCTAGGCAGCCACCAGTCTACTTTCTGTAGATTTGCCTGTTCTGGACATTTTGTAGCAGTGGAATTGTACAATATGTGGTCGTTTGTGACTCACTTCTTTCACTCAACATCAGGTTCTCAAGACTCATCCATATTGCAGCACACGTCACAAACGATATTCCAGCGTATGGACAGACCGCATTCATCCGTCAGCTGATGGCCGTTTGGGGTCTTTCTGCCTTTTAGCTATTATGAATAATCCTGTTCTGAACATTTATGTACAGGCTTTTTGTGAGGACACATATTTTCATTTCTTTGGGTAGATACCTGGGATAGACTTCTTTTTTTCTTTAATTGAAGTTTATGTAACATAAAATTAACTATTTTAAAGTATATGACTCAGTGGTTCTTAGTACATTTATCAAGTTCCAAAACATTTTCATCACCCCAAAAGAAAACTTGGTACATGTTAAGTAGTCATGCCTCATTATCATCTGATTCGAACTGTTCTTGTGGGTGTGAGGGGGAATCTCATTGTGGTTTTGGTGTGCGTTGCTCTGATGACTTCTCATGTGCTCATTGCCCATTTGCATATCCCCTTTGGATTAATGTCTGTTCTATTCAGATCCTTTGCCCAATTTTTAAACGGGTCATTTTTTTAAATTGTTGAGTTATAAAAGTTCTTTATATATTCTGGATACAAGTCTCTTCCCAGATATGTAGCCCACTTTCGATGATCTGCTTATTTGTGACAGTCGTGTAGGGAAGGCTGGGGGCCGGGCCTACGCGGAGGAGGGAAGGTTGTGGTGAGGCCGGGCTGCGCGGTGCCCGGGACTCTGGGCGTGGAGCAGGTGGTGGTGAGCTGCGTCTGGTAGGGTGGCTTCCCTCCGCTCACCTCTTTGCTCTCTTTCCCAGGTTGAAATGTTCCTTCTTGCTTACGCTGTGCGCCATACCATTCAGGTGTACCGGCTTTCCAAGTACAGCACTGAAGAGTTCATCACGGTCTACCCCACTGATCCGCCCCTGGACTGGCCGGTGGTGACGCTGATCGCCGAAGATGACCGGCACTACAACGTCCCTGTCAGAGTGTGCGAGGAGACGAGTCTGTGAGGGACACGCCGGGACAGCCTGGCCACATGGCTGAGGGCCACAGGCAGCAGCCCCTTGGCTCGGGCCTTGGGTCTCCAGGTCTCTCAGAGGGACCTGTGGGAACTCTTGGGCCCCGTGAGCCAAGCTGGACTGGGCTGTTCTGAAGACAGCTTCTGATAAGAATTAACCAAGTGTTTTCCCTCATCTTTGATGCAATATATTTCAGGGGGGGCCTTCAGAGCACTTCTTTTGGAAGGTACAAACTACATCTTCTCCATAACGCAGGTCTTTTGTATCAGACGAGACTCATTTTGGAGAGGAATGTATTCTTTATGTCTCAGAATCAAACTCTTTAATTGTAAACTGGCTCTCCATTTTTCCTAAGATAGTAAGTCTCTGTTTTGGCGGTGATGGGTCTCTGCGGTGCCCTTCCTCTGGGCGGGAGTCTGTTACGGACACAGTCCTAACGTCCTCTGATAGTCTTGTTGAGCGTTGGTTTGGATTTACATATTAATTAAAGCTATTCTAAGCAGATTGTCTCATAGAAGATTAAAAACTGGGTCCAAAAAGGAGTTACTTAAAGGCTGGAGAAGGAGCCACCAGAGGGACGTGAGGGCACCTGGAACTCCTGACTCAGAATGTGACAGGTGCCTGAGGTCACGGCCACACCTGGTCGGGTGCCTCATGCAGGTGCTGTGCTGTCACGGGGTGAGCACTGCTGGTAGTTGAGCTCTGGCGTCGGGCTCTTGATTCTCCGTTTCGTAGATGTGCCATTTTATAGTCAGAACAGCGCCGAGATCCCCCTGCTCTTTTAGAGGAGGAAGCCAGGGCCCGATGACTTCAGGCACTCTCATCTGAGTTCGGCGAGGGGGGGCGGGGGAGGGGGGCTGGACCTAGGTCTGCCTGTGCCCTTTCCATAGGCTGTTTTTGAGGGTGCTTCCACTGCCAAATTCATGTTCCTGCCAGGGGATGAGTCATAGCAAAGTGTCTTAAGATTTTTCATGAGTAAGATGAAGCAGAAGCAAGTACTAAAACCAAGTACGGAAGTGGGGCCAAGCTGCATTGGCCTGTGATTTGGTTTGGGAAGCCTGAGGGAGGAGGGAGTGTTCCTGGCAGTGAGTGAGTGCTGCCCAGAGGCCTGGTTGAACGCAGTTAGGGCCAGAATCCTCCACAAGGGGCATGGGCTGTGTCTGTTTTCCCCCAGGGACCAGACACATCACTCCAGGGCTGGATCAGCAGCACCTGCATGGGCTCAGCCCATGAAGGTAGTATCACCCTGAGGTACCAAGCTTTATTTTATAATAAAGTCTTTATTTGATTCAATTTAATATAGTTAATAAGCTATGACATGTTTTTGGGGAGTGGCAAACCTTTTTTGAAAATGTAAGTTTTGCTTTATACTTAAAATTCTTCTAAGAAAACTCAGAGGACAAACAAAACTACGCAGACTGTTACATTAGTATTTTCCCATTACCTCATCAGTAATACCACAGTTTGGGAGGCCTTTATTCTTTAGAGTGTTTGAATCGGGTTCTGCTCCAAATGTGCGTGAATGCGTTGGAGAGGCTTTGTGGTTTTCACTGTGAAATGTAATGGTGCCTCGAATAAGGGGGTACCTAGAAGCCAAATTAAAGTAATAATAATGACTTCTTATTGGCTTTGATGTTTCATTTTAGGATTTGTAATTGTACAGTAGGAAATGCTTACTGTTCATTCTGGAACATTTTTTAGAGCACACTTAAAATGTTTCGGCACAAGGCAGTGGGGGTCTCTGTCCTCCGGGGGGTTCACTGAGTCTGACTGTTGGTCCATACCTACTATTCAACTTAATAATACTCATGACCATCTTTACATTTTGAAAATGTTCTAATCTTAGTGAACTTGAACTGAACTTTTGGGCAACTTAATTGTTTACGTGCATACTTTTTTCTTGTTCCTGTGTGTGGTATTGTTAGAGCGTGTGGAAACTGTGGTCTTCACCACCACAGTGATGCAAGTTTGAAAGCATGCGTTCAGGTGGCTTTCTGACCCAAGGCCTTATGGACTCTGCTCTCGGCCTGTCGTGCAGGCTTAGTGGGATCACTAAATGATTGGCCGACTTTAAAAAATACCGCTTCTTCATTGTAACATGCAACTTCAGTTGCCCAGAATCTTAATTCCATGAATCATTCCTGGTCATGGGCTGGTCAGGTGGCAGCAGCAGGGGATAGAAATTGCATTGAGACCAAAATGGATGCAGGATAATCTACTTAGAGGGGTCTCTAAAATGATAGAGTGTTCTAGGAAAAGAGAAAGCACCGGTAACTACACTGGGCTTACTTTCATTCCCTGAGCTTATTGCAGGAGTTCAGAGATTTGGACCCTATGGTCTTGGCAGAAAGATGATCCTCATCTTAAGCAGGCATGACTTACACCTTTGAACTTATTTAAGGCTCACTGAAACCTGGAAGACGGTCCCTCTAGCAAGTTCCCTGGAATTAACATTGCTTCTTCAGGACCTCTTCTGGCTCCTCCCCTCACCTGCTTAGCTCCTCCTGCACACACAGCACGCACTGGTTTCACTCCTTCCTGCAGGTGGAACGGCCATGACCACGGGGGAGGACGAGAGGCCAAGGTGTGGGTTTGCACTTGTGCTCCCGACCTAGGTGGGGTTTGATCTGAATCTTCCTTAGAATACAGCATATCGGAGCATGTTTTAGATGCACCGGACGGGACTGACGTGCTTTCCTTGTGGAGCCATTGACACTGGTACTTGATGTTTGCTACTGAGCGACCTAAGGTCTGATGCAAGTTGTCAGGCATTGCCTTGGGATCCTTTCATTATTCGGTTCCTTCCAGTTGTAGGGCTTAGCAGGTAAAAATCTCAGGCCACGTGAGTCTTAACACCTCTGTCAGAAGAAACATCTTTTGTGGGTTTTTATGTGCTTTTTTTTTTTTTTAAAAGGCTGTGTCTTCCCTCCTGTCCTGCCGCCCCTCCCACTAAGGTGCCGTCTCACCTCTGTGTCCGTGGGCCGCTTCCCGAAGGTCTCCTGGAGAACAGCTGTTATGTGCTCTCTCTCTTGCCTTTACTGCTTGGCCCTCTTGATATTGCTGCAGATCTGTCAGACTCCAATAGACTTTCCTGGCTGTCTCCTCTTTCTGATGTTAAAATAATGTTTGGTTGTTTCATTTTCTCTCTTTATTAAGCAGTACTTTGTAGGTACTCCCCCTTGAAAGCCCAGAAGTATTTTCAGAAGTCTACACCTCCAGGGAATCCTGTTTGTAGGGCTCCATAGAAATAAATAACTTTTTTAAAAAAGCCCGTGACTACTTAAAACAATGAAAAGGAGGTCCTCGGTGTGAGTGAGGTGCATCTGAAAAGTGTGTGAAAGGCATAGAATCCCCATACCATTCAGCAAAAGGCAGGGCACAGTGTCAAGTAGCTTATAAAAGTGGCCCAAGGAACTGTAGGAAGTGAATTGAAGAAGGAACTGATTTTAGAGTAAAAGTGTCACTTAAAACAACAGGGTCGCCTGGGTGGCTCAGTTGGTTAAACGCCTGACTCTTGATCTTGGCTCAGGTCGTTGCCCACGTTTGGCTCTGTGCTGGGTGTTAAGCCTACTTCAGAATAAAACAAGAAAAAACAAATGGCCGACAGACCTCCTGGCTTGTGTTACACGTGGATGAAAATCTAAATGAGTAGAAGGACTTCTGTGTATGGATTCTGCAGATCACTTTCCTAAAATGTATGACGTTCCCTGTTTCACAGAAGTACAATGTTTAGTGCGTAACTCTTCTGGAAAACCCTGGTGATCTCTTCTGGGGAGGTAGAGAGACCAGGGAGCCAGTGCTGAGTTGTGCAGAGAAAAGACAAAGGCAGCTGACGATTAAGGCCTTTGCCATTCAGTTAATAACGTGAGGCCTGGAAAAGCCCAAAACTAAGCTGGTCCGGCTGTCTGTGGCCGCGGTGGGGGGGGGGTGGGAGCAGTAAGGGTAAGGTGGCCGTGGCCCTGCCCGGGAGGGGCAGGTCCCTATCGGTGGGTCCGCACCCGGGTCCCCGCGGGCCCAGCAGCACTGCGGAGGGCCTGAGGGCGGTTGTCCCACTTGTCTTGTTTCCATGGTAAATTGAAATAGTTACTAGGAATGGTGGAATGGGTTAGTTCAGTCCGGAACTATAGATGTGTTCCTTGCATTGAAGTACCATATCAGCAAACCATTTTATCACATAATGCCTCTGTTCCCAGGCCTATGGCCACCTGTGTATTTAAATATTTTGAATGCGCAGGACTAGCCAGGGCTATTCATGGAGGAGAACCCCGGCTGGAGTTTTGTTTCAGTCACATTGATTTCTTGGGTGTAAGTCTGGGTCAGGAATGAAATCGTCAGAACATGGTTAATACAAGGAAGGAAAAGATATGGGGCTCGAAATATCTTTGGTCTTGGCGGTCATTCTTCTAGTAACCAGGGGTGGTTGAGCTTAATTGTGAACTTCAAAATCATTTTTTTTGTACTTAGATTTAAGAGCTTTTCTATAATAAGAAATGCCTTGATCTGTATGCCCATAAAAGGTGCTAACATCTGGTACCCTTTACAGGAGCTCCCGCAGTCCGGGGGACTGTCCATCACTTCTGAGTGTTTCCATGTGGGCACAAAGCCAAAACGAATGTATTTAATGAGCTCCCTCATTTCCGTTGTTCTTCTGAGAATGTTTTGGTATTGTTACCTGCATTTTAGCAGCTTCTGACTTTTTGTATTGTGAGTTTGGAGAGGGTAAATCTTCCTTCCCCGGGGGCTGGGTTGTGCGCGGCGCATGGCCGGGAGCTCAACGGGTGAGCCTGGCCCTACTCATCTGGGCCTGCTTAGCAAAGTCTCCTCTGTTTACACTGTAAAATGTCAGCATTTGTCAAAAACCTGTTCTCTGAGAAACGTGCTCCTGAGGCTCAGCTCGTGTGGGGCTGTGCTTCCCACCTGCGGCTGTGGTGGGGTGCCTGGCTTGGGGGTGGGGGGTTCCCCCTGTGACTTGTTGACTCAGGTCTTCATTGGTGGAGGCTGAGCCGACTCAGGGCTTCACTGTTGATCCCCTTTAGCAAACTTGGCCACTGAGGATTGTACACATAAATCACCAAAAATAAATGGAGAAAATAAAAGATCAGAAGCTTGGCTGTGTTGCTGTGTTGCCTTTGAGGACTTTGGGCAATTCGGGTCTGATACTGTAACTTTCTAGGCGCCCCCCCCCCCCCCCCCGCCAGGCCTGTGATGCCTGGGACTTTACGGTGTCAAACCCATAAGGAAGTGCTGCAAAATAATGAGGTGCCTCGTTCTGGACGTGGGTCTGGATTCAGTACCAGCCAGTCCTCTCGCCCGTGGTAGCGGTGGAGCGAGCACGCACTGACAAGAGCCTCCGAGGAAGATCCGTGGGGGGCCTGCAGGGCCCGGCCGCAGCCACAGTCCTGGCCCAGCCTTGCCGGGCGTTTGCCCAGGAGAGGCCCGTGGGGCCTGGGACGTTCTGGGTGGGTGAGAAGTTTGGTGACCGTGGTGATGGTACTTTACACGCACTGTTACAATGTAGAGTATTGTAGCTTAGGACGGTGCCTTCCACATACTTCCTGGTGCCATCTCCCCAGGTCAAGAACTAGAGCGTAGTTTAGGGCAGATGAAATGCGGTCAGGCTGTGACATGCTGTGCTGTTCACCGGGGAGGTGGCACTCTTTGAAAATCTCGGGGAGAGCGCTGAGGCTAAAAGGCCAGCACCTCGGTAATTGTTGGTTTCCGTACCTGACGATCACATCGTAATTGTGCCAGGTCATGAGGAACATGGTTTAAAAATACCTTAAAAGCATACAGTCAGCACCCCTGAATAGTTCCAGTTTTCATAAGTAGTGCTATAATAAGCATTCTCATTCATGAATCTTTTTAGGCGTTTCTAGACTCAACATGTGTAAAGCTCTTGAAACCTATTTCCAGTCTACCCTTGCAAGCATTTTCGGGCTCATGGGGAGGTACTGGAGGGCCTGCTTCCTTGATCCCCGAGTGATACTGTACTAGGTGTGATTTCATTTTTAACTTTGACGATTCAGCAAGGAAAAAAAAGTGGAAAGAGAGACATCTAGTTTTAATTGGCTTTTGATTCTGGTAATGGTGGACATTTTCCCTAGATACTTATCGGTCATCTGGATTTCTTTCCTGCTTTGCCTGTTCATGCTCACCCATGACGTTAACCTCCCTGGTTGAGGATGGGCTTGAAACATCTTGCCAAAGTGTGGCCTGAAGAGGTGCCTTTGATGGACATTTCCACTGGGGACTAGGGGCCACTTTCCTTAGGCCCCTGCCAGTGCTGAGCTCTATCGTAGTTTTTGATCTTTGCTGAGTTGGTAGTTGGACATCCAGTTTGCGTTCCTGTACTGAGTGAGGTTGAACCTGCTTTGGTTTGTAGAAGCCATTCATGGGTCATTTTCTGGAAGCTCACATCCTTTGCCCATCTGCCGTACTTTCTATCTAGACTGTCATCTGTGAGGGTACCTTTGGTTCTTGTTTCAGTATTTCACCGAGATTTAGGGTAGGAAGCATCGAGAAGGGAAGGCTGATGGGTGATCGCACATCCGTGTTGAGCTCTTTTGATTGCAGTTGACAGCTGGCTTAGGTAGTCTTAGTTCACGGACCTTCATCAGCACGAAGTGGTGTTGGAGCTGAGACCCCCTCATGAAGTGCTGCGCAGGTGTCCTGGGGGGAGCACATCCCAGGGAGGAAGTTGGGAATGCCTCCTTTTTCTCCAAAGAGTGCCTGCCCAGTTCCAAACAACAGATGCAAGGATGAGCTGGCCGAGTCTTCCCCTCCCTGTCCTTCCGAGACCTTCTCCACCTATCCCCAACCTTCACACGGCTCACGTCCATCTGTAACAGGTGAGCTGAATGGCAGGACTCCAAGGACAGAAGCACAAAGCAGTTTTGTCTTCCAGTGTTCAAGCGGTAATCAGTAGGGGAACTTCCCCCACCCCTGGATGAAAACTCAACGCTGGGCATCCATGACTCTCCTGAGCACCTTCGGATAATAAAGCTTACAGGAGGGCCTCGGTGGCACAATCACAGTCGGTTAAGCATCTGACTCTTGATTTTGGCTCAGGTCGTGATCTCAGGGTCCTGAGATCGAGCCCCGTGTCGGGCTCTGTGCTCAGTGCAGAGTCTGCTTAAGATTCTCTCTCCCTCTCCCTCTGCGCCCCTCCCCCCCACTCCAGCTCACTCTTGTGCTCTCTCTCTTTCTCTAAAATAAATCTTAAAAAACTTAGGCATTTTACGTTGCCAAATGTGATTCCTGTTCAGAAGTTGGGATACCCCATCTCGTCTAAGAGTCAAAGCTATGAGTAGTCCTTGATCACCCCAACTGGCCCTGCAGAGTTGGAGCAGGAGGGCAGGGGGAGCAAAGATCTTACTCTTGATGGTCGCTGTCCGAAACTGGCCTCGCTGCTGGGCCTGGCCAGGGCGTCGTTCTTGTTCTCTTGTGGTGTGGGGTACTTGCAGGGGTCACTGGAGACCCCTCTGCCCCTCCTCCAGCCTGCAGCTCAGCCTTGCATGAGCACTTCCCTTGATGTGGCTAATCCTCTCTCCTACCCACAGCTCCTCCTTTGCAGCTCCTCGGGATCCAGTGATACCTCCAGCTTCCTTCTTCTAAGCCCTGGTCACCCCCTCAAGACGACCCCAGGTCAGCTTGTTATCAGTGTAGCTCACGTCTGGCTCATGGGGAAGACTTTGCAACTTCTGCCTTGCCAACCTTGGCACTTGCCGGCCAGCCCAATGCCCCCTCTCCCTTGGCTCTCTCTTCTGGCAGATTTGACAGGGGAGTCAGACCCCAGGACACTGGGTCCCCACTACTAGGGGCCCATTTCAAGCTCGCAGTGTTTCCTGAAGAGCCCTATCACTATGCTTAAGGAGTCAAGAGACCCCTGCCCTCCCCAACTCACACATGTGCACACATCCCTGAGCAGGAGAAGGGCTCAGTATAACTCTGCAAAGAAACCATCTCTACAAATTATCTTTTTGAGTATCTGCTCTTTGTTCTTTTATGCCCTCATGGCGGGTGAGGATGAGAGAGGGAACAGGTTTTGGAATGGGCCAGGCATGAAAACACCTGGAGCAGGATGCTGGGCTCCTGCAGGAGTCCCCATCTTGTGATGCTGCCTCTCCTTGGGTGTTAGCATCCACCTTTCTGGTTGGGGCCTGTTTATGACATGTAGCCCAAGCTCAGCCTAGTGCCCACCCAGGTAAGTGTGAGGTCCTCCTTGTGGCAACCCAATGCCTAGAGTGAGAGGAAGGGCCAGCTTGGAAAAGCAAGGAGGTAGTTGGGGGGAGGTGGCCAGCCTGCTAGGAGTGGTTGGGCAGGTTGTGTACTGCAAAACTCCAGGAGGTGTCATTCACTTCACAGCCCAGGGGGACACATGAGCCTGAAGGCTCCTGTAGCGTCCTGCCCTGGGCGACCAGGAGCACCTGAGCTAAGCCAGAGGGACTAAGGATGCTGAGGAGGGACAGAAGTGAGAGCTACCAGGAGAGCGAACTGCCAGGGTTCGTGACTTGATTGAGGGAGGGGTGGGGCATGGGGGAGGCCTCTGGGTGGGTGATAATGTGACTCATCTAGATGGAAGTCCGGAGGAAGCAGGGACAAGGTGGTGAGAAAGTGTGCAGGGAGGCGTGTAAGGGCCTAGGCCCCTCTGGGACCCCTCAGGTTGGCAGCTGACTGGTCTGAAATGCAGGAACATGTCCGGGCTGGAAAAACTGCCCTGGGGTTCACCAGTGCGTATTTGGAACTAGAGACAGGCCCAGATTAGGTCACCCGGGAGCACGCAGAACTAAATTCCCAACTTAGGAGGCAGCAGGCCTGGGGCGTGGGGGCCCTTTGCATTCTTTCCTAGCGGCTCTGACCACCACAGCTGTGGGGGGAGGAAAGCTGATTGCCGAGCAGGGCAGCATCTGGGGCAAAGGCAGAGCGGCTGAGGTGGGACGTGGCCTTGCCTGGCGCGGGGAGAAACCATGCCTGGGTGTCTGCTGCACGAACCTGCGAGCACGTGTCCGGGGGCCGGGGGCGACGGGCTGGCTGCAGCTGCCTTCACAGCGCCAGTCGCACGCCGCTTGGGGGCCCAGCACACACGCCCCTCCATCTGCCCGCACCGCCTGCTGTCGGGCCCTGCAAATCCTGCGGCCATGTTAGCTCAGAACCGGACAAGAGCTCATTCTGGAGCAGAGAAGGCCGACCCACAGGCATCCAGTAACTTGTCTGACTCAAAGCTAGTCAGCAGCCGAGGTAGACGGAGGATTCACAGCTCCTGTGTTTTGTTTTTTCCTTTTCTTTTTGTGCAAAGACCCAGGTATTGAGCTGTGAAGTTAGCACGCTATTTATTGGCTTGTGTGGTCCAGATAAGAAGCCTGGAGCTCATGGAGCGAATTAAAGAAACAAGCAAAGCCAGCCTTCCCCCCACTCAAGTGGAGCCTTAAAGAGTTGAAAGGGATAGTTTGGAAGAGGGCATAGTTTTCTCCATGATATTAACCCAAAAGCCTAGTAGATCATACCTATGAATATATTCAAAGTACCCATCACAAGGGTAAACCTTTTGGAATATTGCTACCATTGTATAACATGTGGGTGTGGGTGGTTCGGGATAATTTACAGATAGGCAAAGAGATTAGAGGCAGGTGTTTGAAAACCATGAACCATCTCATGGTTTATCTGAACAGCCTCTGGATTAAAAGCTCTCAGCCATCATAAATGAAGACAAGTATGAACACTAAAAGTTCTCTGCAATGTGTGACATAGAGTGAAGGTGAGGAAAGGTGGGCAGGCTGTTGGGAATGGTCGTGCAGGTTGTGCACTGCAAAAACTCTAGGAGGTGTCATTTACATCATAGTCCGGGGGACAGATAAGCTTGGAGAAGCCTCCCATCCCATTTGGCCCTAGGGAACCAGGAGCACCTGAGCTAAGCCAGCGGGACTAAAGAAGATGCAGAGGAGGGACACAAAGGAGAGAGTGACAGGAGGGAGGAACTACTAGGGCTTAGTGGGACCCTGTTGGCATGGGATAGGAGTGTCATGGAGTAGGTTTCTGGGTGGATGGTAATGTGACTCATCTGGGATGTCAGGAGAAAGCATGGGAGGGGTGCAGATTTGCGTCTCGTAGTGCTGCTCTGCATGGGGAAGATGGAGGATGCTTGGGCCAGCATAGCACCATGCACTGACATTCGAGCCGGGCAAGAAGACAGGCCATAGCGCACGTGCCATGGTTGGCCAGAAAGCATGGCAGTGTTAGAGGCGGTAACAGGGAAGCGTGGTCGAGGCATGACATCGGGGATTTTAACCCGAAGACATGTAATAAAGGAGATGCAGTTTCAGGCAGGGCAGCGGGATTCTTCCAACCCTATTAACTACAGGTGTGTAATAAAACCCTTTCTGTAATCTCTCATGGGAGGTTCAAAGAATGAGAGCCATCACTCTTTGAGGTTAAGACATTACACTTTAAAGAAGAGTAATGCTTTTCACACAGCGATTGATCAGAACAAGAATCTCTTAGATGTGGGCAGGAGGGGGTTTCGGGTTCTGGCCTTCTTACTTTCCTGACGCCCGTGTAATTTGGGTATCACCATTCAAGAAGCTGGGGGGAGAAGCTGAGGCTCGGAGAAGTACTTTCAATATTACTGTAATGATGGGAAGTAAAAATTCATTTTCATATAGAATACAGTTTGAAGCAATAGGTCATATTCAAACAAGGGAGTTTAGAGAAATAAGCCAGTGGTTAGAGGTTTTAGCTACTAAGGCAAAGGCAAAATTTTAATGCCTCCTGTATGTTTGACAGAAAAGGGAAATGTAGTTAGAATTAGGAAACCGTGTAATTTGGGATGTATAAACAGACTGACGGTTAGAGTTTAGAAAATCAAGAAACTAAGAGCAATCTCAATCGTATGCCAACTTTAAGCTTTACTTAAAGTAAAATTAGAGTGTGAAAACTGTTTGAGAATACATGAGTGTGAACTCCACCTCCCCAAGAAGCCAATAAAGGAAAGCACATAGAAATGCTCTTAACAATGCCAAAAGTTACATCTATTAAATACATACGCAGCACTTGTTGAAGTGCTGTATGTATTTTATATTGACCTCTGCAGTCAATTCTCATCAAAGGCTGCACAAATGTTTTAACGTGACTGGCTTCCACGAAACCCACAGTTTTGATGTGAAACTGAAGAGCTGGTCAATGGACATCATTGGCACGTGTAGGGTGAAGTCCCAGTAGACTTCATTTTGCTAAAAAAAACATTCTGGAACACTGCTAACATTCAGATCTGAGATGAAGAACGAGGTAATTTTATCTTTCCACCGCAGGATCCTGTAGCGTGTTCTAAATCCTAGATGGTACACAGAATGTTGGCCCCGGAAGGAGCCTTAGCAGTAATGGCCTGAGCTTCTCACGGTGCAGGTGACAGTGTGTGGCGAGAAATGAGTGGGAGATCTGAAGGTCACGGCTGTAGACCCACAGCCATTTGAGCTCTCCTTAAATGACTGAGCACAGGCTTGTCCATGTCGCACAGAATCTCTTGGGTGGCTCTGTCAAGATTTCTGAAGTGCTAGGACCAGCTCCTTGGTCATCCCAGCTTTAGATATTTGTCCTCTCAATCCATCACCAAGCAAACCAACTATAGCTTGGTTCCAAGGAGCTGTGTATTTGCCTCCATGAGCCTCGTGGATGCGGCACCGCGGGGGAACTTGCCTGCTTTGTGGAGACTGGTCCCCGCTGCAGGTGCTGGGGGACTGGTGCTGATGGATACCTTATACCCCCTTTGTTCCACCAAGCTGGTCTGAACTTCACCTTGATAGCTGGTTCATCCAAATTGTGGGTCCCCCGTGTTCACGGCCCCACACTTCAGGGAACCAGAGTCCACCTGGCCATGATGTTTCCCAACACCAAAGGCAACCATTTCTTGTCCCCGGTGCATAGCTGGAGAATGTCTGCCCCTAAATCTTCCGGGGCCAACCAATCTCCATATGCCGCTGAATTTCCACGAAGCCAGACAGGCTGGTCTGTCTCCAGCTCTCTTCAACCTAAGGAGACCACTTCTACTTGTGGACACAGAAAGGGTTCCTAGCTCTTGTGCGTTTCTGTGTACACGCACGGACTGTGGTAAGTCTTGTTAGCGAAGTGCACTTAAGTTTCATAACCTTAGGAAGAGGTGTCGTGTAAAAACCTGCCCCGTCTGCAAGTGGCAGACTGCCATCTATACAAGTCTCTGGCATGATCTGACGCAGACTTTTAGGTACCCTGGCTCATTGTACATGAAGCAGAGGGAAAGAAATCTTTTGGAATCACCTGGACTTGGCAAAGAATGATTTAAAAAACAATGTGATGACTGAGGAGGCCCACCTTGGGTGCTCTGCTTAGCAGAGGCTGCTGATCGTTCCAAAGTCCCCTCTTGGGAAGAAAGTCAGCTCAGAACATCTGTCCACTGTTCTTCCCTTTTGAGATCAGATAATAAGCTACACACACACACACACACACACACACAGCCCCCTTTTCTGACCTGTGAGTGGGGTTTGGGTTATTTTGATTACATAATAAAATTTCTCTCACTTTAAACATTAGCGCAGTTAATTTTAGACATTTAGCCTTTAAAAGGGCAGGCAACAGGGCCTTTTGGTACATTTGTCTTCAGATTTCTTCTACATCCTGTTTTATGTGTGGTTAGATCAGCTGATGAATCATGTGATGTTTTGCTGCTTCAAACGACAGAAATAGACTCAAAATAACCACAGGGAGGAGCCTCTCCAATGTTTACCAAACAGGTTGCTCAAAAACATGCTTTTCTATGGTTCACATGCTTTTTATGAAAGAGCTGGGGGAGGGTGGCTGTCTATGGAAGACAGGGGGCACGGAGCCATGGGTTTCACGGAATTGGCTGCATGTGGACCACAGAGGTCTCAATGCTACAAAGGGCCGTCTTCTGAAGCCCCGCCCAGTGACAAAAAGGGGCGGGACTTATAACACAGAAGGCCCCTTTTACTGGGCTGTGCCTCACTTTGAAAACTTCATCCTATGTTTAGGGGTCAGCTCACCTGAAAAAGAAGAGGCCAGAAGCCAGGACTGGTTGGAACACAACAGTGCATGCTGTCCTGGGCACTGGTCTGCCTAGAGATTCAGGGAAGTAGAAAGATTTTTAAATACAAGAACATATTTCTCAAGGTCATGTCATTGAATTATAAGATTATAAATACTTTTTTTCTTGCAACACAGCCTCTTGGGCTCTCCCACTTTAGTCTGAATTAAGGAAAAACCCTCTGGTCAGAGAACTACTGAGTCTTTAAATTATTTTGTTTCTAGAAACTAAGAGTACAAAAAAAAAAAATTACTCTCTTCCTCCCCCCCTTCCTTCCCATAAGACCCCAAATGGGGAACAATTAGGGTAGGGAGCTGTTGAGTTTTTTTCACTTCTTACTCTAAACTATCACTGAAGAGCTTTTGTCATACTTGGGAAATATAATGACTATCTCAACCCTGAGAGAGATCCAGAAAAGGCTTCCTGTGAGGACCACTGAGCTGGACCCTGGCTGGGACGTGCCCTGGGGTTTGGAGAACTTTCAGTCTGATGGAGCTGGGCTATGGTGGAGCCCCTCCCTGGGCCTCCCTCCTCGTGGTCCCCTGCCCTCTGCACCTCCCAAAGTTATTTATTGGTAGGACTCAAAGAATGAAAAAGTGCATTTGATACCATACCAAAGCTTTCCTTGGGCCCACCCGATATATCCTAAACAACACTAAAAGCTATTCTTTCTGAAGGTATCAACCATCCATGGACATTTCAAAGCCAAGCCACCTGCTCAGGCTGACCCATGAAATAGACACAGAACAAGACCTTTGGAAGAAGACAGACCCAACACAGGCAGCAAGGGACCATGCCTGGCTTCCACTCCCGTGCCCAGATGGAAGAATCCCAATCAAGTGAGGGGTTCTGGCCACCGTGCAAACCTCTCAACATGCCCCTGAGCCTCATGGCCGACAGGTCCAGCCCTATCATGACTTTCCTGGAGCAAGCCTCGCCTGGTTCTTTCCGCTCACTTCTTGGGCATCCGATGCTCTGTGCCACCAAGCTCTGAGTGGAACAGAGCACACGACACCTTTATGTTTTAGAAGGACCTGGCATAGGACCCTCAAAAAAGCGAAGAGGCCTCTGACCTGGGATTACCGTCAGTGCAGAAAGACTGCTTTGAGCTTCCCCAACTCACTTCTCAGCATTTTAAAACGGCTTTATGCCCCTGTCGTTATAGATTATATTTGTCTACATGTATCACCCAACATGGAGAAGGTCATGCCTGGTCTTTTCATGGTCCTTGACATGTGACTCTCCCAGGTACCACGCCCTTCTCATTATATCTGTCAGCTGAGCGACTGGCAATAAAAAAGAAACCTGTGTTGGGGAAATCTTTTTTTTTTTTTGGTCGGCAAACTCAAAGGCGTGGCGGCCCTCCTTACTCTGAAAAGTGGGAAGGAGCAGTGTTCCTTTCCTGTCTAAGGCTGCCAATACCAGGTCTTGCTCTAGAAGCTGAGGTGTGTGTGGTAGGCCATGAATGAAGTTAAGCCGCCCACGTGAAGGAACCGTGTGAGGTACGGCGCGCTTCGAGGCAGAAGGTTTTGGACACGTCCTGCACAGCCTCTGTCATCGTGGTCTTCCCGTGTTCTCTGAGACGGGCGCCACATATTTATGGCCTGTGATGTTCATCATCGACGGTGTCTCTGAGGTTCTAATGACACATTCTAGTTGTGTAATGAAGGGTCTCTAGCTGATCTTTCCCCGACTTCGGAAGAGGTGGCTTTTTCAATTTGATCTTTAAGTTCCAGCCGCACAAGCATGAGATAGTCACACATTAAAAAATACTGCTGTTTAATTTTCTAGTCATGTACTTTTAAAAAGCTGATACAATTAGACGTTTTTTTTTTTTTCCCCATCTTCTCAGATCTGCCCCTGAAACCACCCGAGAGCTACGCATCTTAATTTCTAGCACTCATCTATATGGAGGAAAAGTCTCTCAGAGGAAGCCCATGAAAATTTGTCCCCACGGTGGACACACCCAAGGTCACTTGATGTCCAGAAATATGAATGCAGCCCTGTGATGTTCGTGGCTGACTTTATGCCCTTACATTCTTTTTTTTTTTTTAACGAGGAACAATATGATTACACAGCACTGAAAATAATAAACACAAAAGGCTTGCCTTTTTCGCCCCTTCCAGTGTGTATTTCCATTCTCACTGTTGTCCATGCTAGCTGACCCCATTTATACCCCCGTTACCCATAATGAAAAATAGTTCTTTCCTCATTTATTGATCCTTACATTTATATACAAATGACAGACTCTGTAGAACTGCTGTAAATAAGATACAATGTTCATCGATACAATACGTTTGAACTGCAGGTCTGTAGAGCACAGGAGTAATCACCGTATTGTATTAGAGACATTTTATTGAAAATGCGAAAATAGGAAATGTATTATAGCCTAAAATAAATTACATAACATATACAGTATATATTTATATCTTTAAAATATTTTTGTGTTTAGGTTCTTTCCGTCTAGGAATTTTGACTAAATCAAGAATTTAGTGAACTGTGTCCATAATTTTTTTAAAGAAAAAACCCGCTTTCCAAAACTTAGAAAAATATACTGCACTAAATGGATTTCAAATGTGTCATTTCAGGGATATCACATAGTGACTTTGCTATCGCTTAGAAAATGTCTTGCTTTCTCGTGGTGTGAATTACCTGCCCCGCATGGTTATGAGTAAGAGTAGCGGAACCAGGTAACGAATCTACTTCAAAAGTTACGATACAGCAACCTGGCATTAGAATGCTAGATTATGACTTAAAGCTTCCTTTCACTTTAAAAAAACTAAGAGAAAACTCCGTTTCGCTTGCTCTAGCGCCATCTTCAGGAACGGTGAGTGACAAACAAGCCTTCGGGGAAGTCATGCCTGAGGATGCTGACGTTTGGAGATGCGCTTTTGTGACAACTTAAAAAACTTAGCTCATGTATGTACACGGCGGGGCCTGAAAAGTGGGAGCTCGCTCAAACCTAGGAAAATGCAGGTGAAATGCTATCGTTCAGTCCGCCACTCCCCCGGCGTCTCGAACCTTCCCCCGGGAGGTCAGGCCCGCGCGTCCATCCGTCCGCCCGGCCGTGCAGCGCGTTCACAAAGGCACTGGTCAGTGTGAGCGGCCAGGCCAGGCTGCCATCTGTCGCGGACGCTCTGCACGGCGGGGGAGGGGGGGTGGCTGGGCGTTGGCGGCCGCAGGCTGTGCAGGGTGGAAGGCCCCCGGGGCTGCGTCTCTCTCTGCACAGCCGTGTTCCTGGGAAGCCAGCCACAGAGAGCCCAGCTGTAACTTGTGGATTCGGAAGAGCGATGCGGAGGGACAGGGTCCAGTCGGGCCTGCTGGGCGGGGGCGGCCGAGGGCGCTGATGGCCCAGCCGCAGTCCTTTGGTTCTGAGTGGAGATTGTCCGAGGGGGGAGGAGGAGGAGGGGACGGGCTGTTCTAGAGGCAGCTGCGTCTTTGGGATTTCGGGGGAAGTGGGGGCGTGAACTCATTGTTCTGTTTGTGTGTCCAAAGCGATGGCAGGGACCACTGTTCGGGTCCCCACAGCCGAGGGAGCATACCCAGTATGCCGCAGAGTCTACACGAAACCTCTAGCAAGGCCTCTTCCGTGACCCAAACCCAAACCCAAACCCAAACCCCAGAGCAGAAGAAAGAAAGCACGAGGGAGAGGAGATGTCGCTGCGCTGCCACCTGGCCGCCCTGCTGTCCCCACGTCCGGCGCCTTAGTCATTCTCCTCTCGCATTTCCACCACGTCTGTCCCCTCCTCCGCCGGCGGAATGTCGGTCATGGCCGAGTCCTCCCCCTCGGCCGCCGTCTCGGTCTCCATCTTCTTTTTCTAGACCCAAAAAGACTCATGAGTGTGGGGCTGTGACGGGGACGCGTCACCGCAGAGCCACAAGCAGGGAGAGGCCGCCAGGGTCTCAGGGGGCCCCTCGCTGCAGACCCGGGTCCCGCTTCTGGTTCGGGTGACCTCCCCGCGGCTGCATCTGGGCTCAGTATATTCCTGTCAGTCCGGTTACTTACTCGGGGGGCCGGCACTGTGCTAGGCGCTTTGGGGGATCCTGGCTGCCCCGTCCCCCTGCCCTGGGGCCCCCTGCCCCGCCACATGCAGACTGTTCTCCCCTCCAGGCCACCCCAGGTCTGTGTCTCTCTCCCACCCTGCTGGTCGCCTGTCCCGATTTCCGGCGACCGCACTGCCTTGTTGGCCACCTTGCGGTAAATGCCTCTCCGGGCCCTGACCTCTTCTCCTTGGGGGTCAGCTTCTCCAGTGCTGCCCCCCAGCCCCGCCATTCTCGGCTCACTGGAGACCCTGTCATTACCAACACCCTTGGCACCACTGACAGGCCAGCTTCAAGGACACGGTCCTCCACCTCCCGCCTCGGTCTGCCTCTCCTTCCAGGCCCCTGCCCCCACAACCCATGGGCCTTCTTGCCTCCTCTCCCTGCGCATCAGCTTAAATGAAATGCTCAATAGTTATCATCGCTTCTGTGCCCTGCCCCTCTTTTCTTTAATCTCATTTGTAGGTAAAACCCTGACCTTGGTTGGGCTCAAGCCTCTGCCAATTTCAGCCCTCGCCACCCAGCTGCCGTGGCTGGGGAATCACACTGGGGAGCCCCGGCGATCCATCCTTGGGCCGCTTCCCTTCTCTACCCGCCTCCACTCCCTGGCTAATCCTGTCCCTCCTGCTCCCTAAGTAGTCATAATCTTAGGACTATACCCCCAAACAATTAGGTAACCCTGCAGGATAAATGAATTATGTCCTAACGGTGAGTACACAGTGTGTGTGTGTGTGTGTGCGCGCGCGCGCACGGTGGGCAGTTGAGAAGACTTCCTGGAGGGGCATGGGATCTGAGGTTGAAGAGGGGAAGGGCTTTGCAGAGGCAGAGTGGGGAGAGGGCATCCTAATCACCCGACATTTTTTAGACTGGTCCTTCCTCAGCGATAAAGTCTGACTTTATAACGACTTAAAGGACGGATCGGTTTCAGCATTTTCTTGCATAGTCAAAGCATTATTTAGTTTCTACAATTTGTATTCTCCCAAGGCAACACTCGGATGCAGCATTGTATCCTTTCAGTCGTCTCTCCTGAGCAATTTGGCTGCCCTTTGAGACAAGGCGGGTGTCAGGAATAATCCACATAATGGGTATAAGGAGTAACTTACAAAACAACATACTAAGGTGTCCCCTTGTTAGCGAACCTGACCTAGGACTGAGCAACTCTGGCCACGAGGGTCACTCACACGCAGGAGGGGCCCCAGAGTTCTGGTGAGCAGTGTGGATCCAGCTGAGGTGGAGCATGAACGGGAGGTGCCACCACCCCGGCCACCTCTCGCTGTGGGTCCGCAGGGAGCTGCTCAGGATCCCTGCACCTGGGGAGGCTTCACAGCCCGGGCAGGTGCATGGGTCTGCAGCCAGGCTCACCTGTTTCCGATAGACGTAGCACGCGGCTATGGCGACCATGGTGGACTCTCCCACAAACCCCGCCAGGAGGGAGCCCACGCCCAGGGTGGCTCCGTGTACCCTGGGATGAGAACACAAAGGCCATTTGTCTGTTAAAGCCGTGAGGCACAGGTAGAGTGGAAACCCAACCCAGGAAAGGTGCAGACAAGAGAGGAACCAATTGCCCCCCACACCCCGAGCTCTGCTGGAAGGGCTGCACCTGATACGCGGCCCCCCTGTGTGGGGAGGGGACCTGGAGCTCCGAGGTGAGCTGTCCCCCACTCCCCTTCCAGATCTTGGCTCCACGCTGCTGGCGGGGCCGTGGGCCACGGCCCCCTCACTCGTAAGCCCACAGCCCTTCCTGCGCTCGTCTCTGTACAGAGATGGGAGCTCTGAGGGTGGGGGTCACGACGCCCTTCCTCCCTGTGCTTTCCCCCTTCCCGAGCCTGCTGCCCGTAGCAGGTGCTCAGTGAATAGTGTGTATGGGCCTGACCCCAAAAGTACTCTTCTAGAATGTTGCTGAGCCGCCTTCCACCTACTGCCTGGACAGAGAAAGAAGGTATCACTCTGCATTTCTAATCCTAGATATGCTTGGGGATGCCACATGAACATGCAGATGTTCTTAAGTGGCAGAAGGACCCACAGCCCCCAAGCCCTCCCCTCCCCGCCCCCTGACAGCATACCCCAGGTAGGGCAGGACCACGAGGCTGGTGATTAGGACGATGATCCGCAGCACGGAGCTGGGGGCCAGGACAAAGGTCTTCTTCAGCGTCATCAGCCACCCGGTGAGATGGGCCCTCACAGTGACTGAGGGGACAGCAAAGGACTGGTCAGTGACACCCTGCTTCTCCCAGTCCTCAGCCTCTGCCCCATGCCTTGCCAGCACACCCGAGGTCGTGGGGTGGCTGGGTGAGGACCCAGGCCTTGCTGCTGCAGCCCCGGGCTGGCCGCCACATCTTCCTGCCGGGGCTCCTGAGCCTGCTTCTGGGCCTGCCATAGCCCCGTCCCTACCCAGGCTGCCTCCTCACTGCAGCCCTTAGCGCCCAGACAGAGGGCTGCAGGCAGCTGCCTTTCCCCGCTGTGACTGCCGTCTGTCTTCGGCTGGCCTGGCCTGCCCACCGCCCCCCTGCCCGCCAGCCCGGCCTCAAGCTCTGATCTCTGCTCTCTAGAAGAGAGGACACAGAAAAGCCACACCTTGCCAGCGATCCAGTTTGTGCAAGAGGAGGGAAGCCGGACCAGAAGGCCCGTCTTCCTGGGTGGGGGAGGGCGGGGGGAGGATCGTGGAGACCAGAGCGGGGAGAGGGAAGGATGGGGCTTCCCTCGTTCCTTCCCAGCCATCCCGGACTGCTGGCACCCTCCTCTCCTTCCCTAACAGCCCCCCTCGTCTCGGTCGGTCACTATTCCCAAGGACCTCGCAGTGCATTCCGGGGCTGGCTCCGCATCCACCCTGGTGCAGCGCGGGGCAGGGCAGGGCGCCCGGCCTGGGCACAAACGAGGGCTCTAGGCGCGGACTGCGTGGGGGGCCGCGGACACCCCGGTCAGGAGGAAGTGCCTGGATGTTTACATTTGATCTGCAACTGCAAGGGGCTGTTGGAAGCTATGGCCTAGTCCTCCCAGGGTGGGCAGCGCCAGGCAGACTCCTGGGGTAAAAACTCATGTCCAGGGCACATTGGGAGGAAGACGCTCCTGTCTTCTTCGTCTCATGGGAGGCCCTGCCTGCCCAGGGTGGAGGCCTTGTATTATGAAGCACACACACACCCTTGGGTTTGGCTGAGGCAGAGGGTAGGGGTGCCCACTGGAAGGCCGGTGGAACCCTGCAGGTTGCAAAGACAGATGGGGCCTGACGGCTGGCCCGAAGCCTTAGTGTGACCGGCACAGAAGTGAGTCGAGAGATTAAAAACCAGTCCAGTCCCAGCAGGATTTGTCTGGGACCCACAGCTCCTCCGCCAGTTGAATCTGGGGAAGGAGCGGCCGGTCCTTAGTCTCCAGCAGGGGGCAGCCTTGCTCTAGGTGGGGTCACCTTCCACAGCGTGGCTCCCCCAGTGTCCCCTTGAGAAAGACCAGACACCACCCCATGGCCGCGATCTTCCACTCCTCCACTTCTTCCACAGCCGGGAAGGTGACACCCGAGAGGCCCGGCCTCCAGAAATGCTCGGCGTCCAAGAGCAGGGGGTGGCCTACGATCCGGTGCCCGGATGGCCCCACCTGCCCTGGCCTCCTCCAGCTCCGCGGCCCGTTTCTCAACCGTGGCTTTGTCCATTCTGCCTTCTCAGCTGAATGCTTTAGTGGCTTATTTGGGCATTAATTTTCTTCTTAGGATTTTATTTTTAAGTCATCTCTATACCTAACGTGGGACTCGAACTCACAACCCTGAGATCGAGAGTGGCAAGCTCTTCCGTCTGAGCCAGCCAGGCGCCCCTCGGCAATACGTTTTTGAATAAGTAATGGCATGTGCTTGGTATGGAACTGAAAAGGGGCAACTGACTCCCCCAAGCCCTGGTCCTGTTCCAGAGGCAACGGCTGGTGCCAGTTTGGTGAGTTACTTCCAGGAACAGTGAGTGGACACCCAAGCACTCACCATGAACTTGACACACAGATGAACAAGCATGTGTGATACACCTGTTACAGAAAAGTAGCATGCTAATCAGCCATTCTGCGGCCTGCTCTTCTCATTTAATAAAGAACCGCCTCACTCCCTTATAGTAAACCTCCTCCTACGGTATTGGTTTGGGAATTTTCAGCCTGGCTTATTTTTGGCTATGGATATTTTTCTCTCTGGCCATACGCCGTCTGGCCTCAGCTCTGCCCCCAGATTCTTAACTCCAGCAGTATTTTTCTGTCTTTGTCCATCTGCAGGTTTTAGCAGTCTATCTGCCTTTTTGCTTATGTTACTTTTTAAATAACGTATTATAAAACTGACTTCGGAGGATATAGTTCTAAGAATTTTAACACACGCACAGATCTGTGTAGCCATCACCACGACCAGGGCACGGGACAGTTCCAGGGCCCCCCCAAAACTCCTCACGCTGTCCCTTTGGGTGTGCTTTCTTTTTACTGTGTCTGCGACCTCTGTCCTTGAAGAAAGAAATTATGGCTGTCCGATTTGTTTCTTGAACTTGCAACCCACTAGGTAATGTGTTGGCACCTTTCCAATCCACTGTGACATTTTACTGTTCCTGTTTGGGACATCATCGCAAACATTTCCAAAGAAAGAAGACCGCATCAGGCATGAGGGTAGACAGGAATTTTCCTTTCATTCTCCGTCTGTCTTTACCTGGAACCGGGAAGAAGGAGAAGATGCGCAGGGGAACAACGCAGAGTTCTGCAAAGGCGAAGTCCACTCCAATGATGTCTATCAGAATTTTCTCGGAAACGTTGGGCGTCCAGAACATCACGAAACAGAGCTGGGGGCAGAAGGGACAGTCAGCAAGGTCGTTAGCAGGAGCGTACATGAGTGAAACGACATCAAGGCAGGTGTTTCGTGACCCCGCGGAGCTAGGAAGGAGGGCGAACCTGCCCGATCGGGGGCTGGTGCATCAGTCCTCAAACTGCTGCCGTCCTGCCTTGTTCTCACCTTTGGACACAGGCCCCGCCCATTTGGCACAGGTGCCCCAGAGGGACCCCCAGAGGGACCCCCGCAGCGGGGCTACTGAGGGAGACCAGTTGCTCTCATGGAAGGCGTAACTAGGTTGCTAAGCAGCTCAGTGAGGTCAGGGTGAACGTGCTCAGTCATGGGATTTTTACAGCTTTCCCCCAAGAGTGAGAAGTGACCCGAAAGCACCTGGACTACATCTGCACGCGCAGAGCCACACTGAATCAGCGCACCTAACGAGAAAGGAAACAGTGAGACTTAAATTCATGATGGGTTCGGGAGCTTTTCAAGGTCTTGTTAAGAGAATAAGAGACAACAGCCACGGAATGTGCACTTTTGGAGAGCAGGTGGGCAAGGAGTACAAGGATTTAACAGACACCCCCGCCAAAATAGAATTTTAAACTGACGGGGTGGGGGTGGGGAGCGAGCTGCTTCCAGCCCTTCCCCCCTCACCCCATCAGGAAATGTGGCAACAGGCCTTCTGGAAGTGAGGGCAGGGCCAACAGGAGGCCGGTGGAAAGTCTAGTTAGTAAGCAGCTTGTCCAGTTGCCCCTGCACAGCTGGTGACTGTGGCCCCTGACCTTGGCAGGACCCTGGAATTCCATCTCTGCAGTGGAGGACAGTTGCTGCCCGGAATTCGGGGGGTTAAGGGAAGGAAGACGTCGAAGCTCCTGTCTTCTTCCTCTGTTCAGCTCCCGGAACACAGGAAACCAGCTGCATCCTTTGGGGGGAGGAGACCCAGGGTTCTGGAGGCTGGAGGCTCCCGGTGAGACAGAACCCCCTCCCGTGCCTGACTGGCCACCATGAGTCCCACACAGAGCATCGGCCGCCCCCACAAGGCAGGGCTGCCAGTCGGCTTCTGATGCCCCCCCCACGGTGAGGAGACAAGCAGGGATCACCAGACTTTGAGGAAGGCCTCTAAGTTGAAGAGGCTCAGACAGAGGGAAAAAAAATTGGAGGAAACAGAGACAAAGCAGAGAGACAGAGAGATGGACAGGTGTGTGTGTGTGTGTGTGTGTGTGTTTGGGCGTGCGCACACACAGGGAGCGAGAGAGAGAGGAAACTTTCCCCACTGATATTCTCAGAGTGATAGAAGATCCTGCATCTATGAAACAAGGCCCAAATGGAAATGTTATTTCAAAAAGGTGGTTAAAGAACAAGAAAGGTACTTCCAAAAATTAAAAAGATTAAGTCAGAAATAAGAAATTCACAAAACGACAGTAAGATAAAGTTGAGGAAATCTATAACAAAGACGGAGCAGGACAAAGACATGGGAAGTACAGGAGAATGGGTTAAAAAAATATAAATAAAGGACCAATCTAGGAGGCACAAATTCAAGTAATACGAGTTCCAGAAAGAGAGAACAGTAAAAATCTGAGAGCTGAAAGATACGACTTCTAAGACCATCGTGGGGTCCATCAGGTGGACACAGCACTGTGGATGAAGGAAGACCCGCCAAGCACAGCACACACAATGCTGGAGGCAGAGACAAGATTCTAGGAGCTGCCAGCAGTGGATAGCTAGAAAGCTCACACCGAGAGTCAGAAGACACGGGCCGTAAGTGAGGAGGGAAAATGGTTTCTATCTTAGAACTCAGAACCAAATTGTCAATCAAGTGTGCTGGAAGAAAGACACCTTCAGATGTTCAAGGCCTCAAAGAATTTCCTTCCTACACAACACTTTCTCAAGAAGCCACTGGGGGTATCCTCTGCCAGAGCAAGGGAGGAGTCATGGATGAAGAAAAATTACAGGACTGATCTCAAGAAAAAGGCCTGGGGAATCCCTGGGATGGGGTCAGGGAAGATCCCAGAAGGGCCGAGAACAGGCCCACAGGTCAGCAGATTTGCACTGGAGCTGGTTGGAATAGACCTCATATGTGGGGTGCATGCAATGAAGGGAACATGGGGGAATAAACTAGTGGCAAATAGAAAGCTGAGAAAAATTATGAATAGGACAATGATGATGGTCCAGGAAAAACTACAATTTTTTCAAGAAAAGAAGGGAATCAGAGCTAGCTGTCAAGAGTTTGCCACAGTCGGAATCCATTGAAAGAGCTGCGGAGCTGGAGGGGTGTCTGGGAGTACAAAAAGTGGGGAGTGCGCAGGCCGGGGGAAGGGCTGTTGGTAACAATCCTTAGGGAACGGACTTTTTAACCTCTGTGTGTGTATAATTGATTAACAAACCCTGAATGAAAACATGTAATAATACAACTTTGGAAGAGAATGCTAAACACCTGCCAATTCCACCAAATATTTTCTTGCTTCAGGTGCAAGTGATTCTTCTTTAAAATGAAAGTGAATACATTCTAAAATGAATCACAATCATGTAAAAACAGAATGCTGAAATTTCAGAATACATGATCCTTTAGGCTTTGGGTAAATTAAGTTTCATGGAATTAGGCTGGTCCCATTAACTATGTTGTGCTAATTGGAAGATCTATTATAAATGTAATGGAGCTTTTATTCTATCATGCATTCTTCAGCATCTGGAAAGAATATTCCATTGCATTTCAAAAGTGGCAGATGTACAATCATTTAACCCTCCTGCCTAATGCCAGTACTCACACCCAATTTTTGACATGAAGGGAAAAGTACTTCTTTAGATCTAGCAACCCAGAGCTCAGCGACTTTATTACCTAGTGGCCTGGACAAGTGGCCTTGTCATCTTTTTCCACTGCAAAGCTGTCAGCCTGAAAGGGTGAGGTTCACGCCTACAGCTCGGGGGAGGCGGTGGGGTGGGGGAGGGAGGCAATTTCATGCAATTAAAACTTCAAAATGACACTGAGCATGGGACTGGGACACAATCCATTTCCCTGATGAAGAGATGGATCATCTCTCCTTCCAAATATTTTCCACTGCAGTAAAGCTGTAAAGATTAAGATAAGTGAGCATCACCCCAAGTCTGGACTGGCTTTGTGCCTAAGGAGATGTGGAGGGTAAGCTATTCTAAGTTTTCCCGGCTGCAGGGCGATACCTAGGGCATATTCTCCTAAAAACGTAGGCTTCCAGGAGAATCACTGGTATGCTGTATTTCTATTACAACCAGCGATGATCTGAATGTGAGATAATGCTGCACGTTGCAATCTCTCTGTGTTTTGTAAATCACCATAAAGTAGCCTCTAAGTTTCAACAAACCAAGGAAAAAGGAGGGTGTAACCACACGTCAGAGAGGATGGAACAAGAAAGCATCTGTCGGCAAGCCAGATAATCCCTCCCTCTTGCTTCTCCACATGGACAATGTTCATCTGGAAACTTTTTACTGCCTTGGACAAAATTATGAGTAAACCTTTGAAGGAGGGAGTGCAATCCGAGGGCACAGCAACAACGAGCTGCCCACGTCACACGGGACGTTTACACGAATCTCAACCTGGACGGGTGGCCACCATTCTGGTCCCTTGCAAACCAAACGCTGAGGTTTGGTGGGTCTCTAACAGATCCTCCAGGAGAGTGGCTTGATATTCCATTTCCAAAATTCCACAGTATTTGACTTGGACCCATCTGGTCTCTATCTGTGCTAAGCATACCTTAAAGGTCCCTATCAAGGCCACATGCCACCGAGGTGCCTCTTCAGAGTTTTCAGTCACACACACCGAGAGCCTACACTGGGTCTTCTAGAACAAGGTAGCTGAAAGCCGTCAGTCTGGCCTGGGGCTTCAGCAATCCCAGGTAACTGTTCCAAGAGAAGGAACATGGCCTACCTCGATGCTTCCTTTCTTTTCTCCCCCCAAATTTCTAAATATGGCCCCTTTGCCATGCTTCCAGGATGAAAACGCCCGCTGCCTTCCAGCAAGCTCCTAAGAAAGTGACTATTTCCTGCACTGCCCAGAGAGAAAAACGTGCAACTTAGAAGTAGGTGTGGTGTTGGTTAAAAGCTGCAATCAATACTTATGTGCAGGTCAACTTCCCCTAAGAATAATAACCAGATCACATCTGACCAGCCTGTTTCAGAAAACAAGAAGCTTCAGAAGTAAACCTAACAAAGAACATTTCAGGAAAAGTGTCATTCTAATGAGTTGCCCGGAGGAGGCTTCCCTCGGAACAAGCCCTCCCAGTTGACCATGACATGCCGTGTTCCTCAAATATTTGCAGAGCCTAATGACATTGAATTTTCCAAACCAGAACACAAACCTAATAAACTACTGACAATGAACAGGATTTGTTCTCCTTGGAGCAGGTGCGGGGTTGGCTTTTTTTTTTTTTTTTGCCCCTGCAGAGCTTGCTGTCAATATTATCTGATTAGGAAGCAGCCAGTAAAATAGAATAACCCACTCAGTGCCCAGATCTGGGTTCTTCTATTTATTCTCCAATAAAAGGAGCCGGGGCTTCTTAGAGAAGTGGCTTATTTGAAGACCAGGTCAGGAAATATATGAGATGATCAGCCTGGAGTAATGTGTCAAAGGACACAGGAACTCAGCAGAAAGAGCTCCCGATGGCCAAAGCTGGAACGATTTGAGCACCAAAATAATATAGTATTGAATTATGACCCCCAGTGTACAATAACTACCCACGAGTCCATACCGATTTGAATAGGGACAAATCTCCCACATAGAATGCCGAATAATTTATGTATTTGGATGAGGCCTCAGGGAGGTGGAGCATACCCCCCCCCTCCTGAAGTGTGGGCTGACCACAGCGACTGCCTCCTAGAGAGAGTACCTTCCAGCAGGGAGGTGGCGAACACAGTCTGGGCCAGGCGATCAAGGTCAAGGTCAACAGTGATTAAGTCATGTTGATTGCATGTATTCTTGGTAAGATGGGAGAACAGCACTTCACCTGGGTCGGCTTCCTCCCCCCAGATCCATAAGCCCGGTCTAACAGAGAAAAACCTGACACACCCAAACTGAAGGCCACTCTACACAATACCTAATGAGTATTCCTCAAAACTATCAAGCCCACAAAAACCGAGTTTGAGAAGCTCTCACAGACCAGAGGAGGCTAAGGGACAAGAAGGCTCACTGGAATGTGGTCACGCAGACCGGACCATAGAACACAAGACGGACACAAGGAAAAAGCTGGTGAAATCGGAATGAACTCTGGAGTTTAATTAATGGTGGGGTTGGCTCCTCAGGTGCGTCAAAAGGGCCCTCGTAGAGCAAGATGGAGTGAGAGGTAGCTCTTTGAGCTACCTCCTCAAAGCTTCTGTAAACCTAAAATAATACTAAAAGGTTACTGAAAAAGAAGATCCATGACCCATTCCTCTTTTATTTGACAGACTGTGATTCTTTTTCTGAGGACCAGGCCACTGACTCTGACATTTCTATTTTGAACTTGGAAATACTTCTCTGTGTTTCGAGATACATTCATCTCTAGTAGAGCATGGACCTCTCCAGACAAACCTTCTACCTTCATGATCACTGGCTTTTCCTTTCCATTCATTGCGTTAGCCTCTTTAGAAAACTAACCACCCCTGGGCCACAGCCCTTTTATTCACAATCAGGACAGGACGTTCCCAGTTGGTATAGATGCAACCCAGTTGGTATAGATCATCTCATGGCTTGTAATGATGGTGTTGTTCCTGAGAGGCATCGTCCTGAGGGGCAATCTGTTAAGCCGGCTTCACCTGTCGGTACACAGTTGTTCTGTGTCGGGGGCAGTATTTAACTTTTCGTTTCCAAATCTGTATAACAATGATCTAAGCTATGACAAAGTTCTGTCGTATATTAGAATGCTCAATTGGGATTATAGCATGCACAGGGGAGAAAGGAAGCCCTAAGCCTTACAGAAACAAACCCCCTGGGTCTAAGATGCTACTGTCTGAGTCAATGTGACTAGAACCACAGAAGGAGCGTCCTCCCCAAGCCTTGCTTCCTCTCCCACAGAGTCAGTCCCTGCCCTGTCCCGGGACGAGGACTTGGGAATGGGATTTGAAAAAGCCAGTTGTTTCTGTCAGCGTCTGAATGCAGAGAACATATAAACCCAGCTGCTGTGGGACAGCCAAGCCCGCACGTCCTGAGAGGAGCCCATTCCACAAAGAAACATGGCCAAGAGCTCTGGGTTTGACTTCATCTCCAGAAGCTGTTGACCATGCTTTTGAGGAACTCACAAAGCTGTCTTCATTACCCCAAAGACCCAGGATGAGTAGCAAGTCAGAGATTCTGATCCCCTGCAGTTAGAAAAAGGGATACACACAACTGTTTTTAGTTAACATGGTCAGGCCCGGGCATCATTTTTATTTGGAGATTTTACTTAGAAAGACAAGGTCAATATCCTTTTAATTGGGTTTAAGTGTCCACTGGGTAAGCTAGTGGTTAACCTGCAACAACACCGTGTACAAAGAGGTGCTTATGAGCTTGGCTCTGGATCACGTGCTTGGTGAGTATGTTGATTTACGTTCTGGTGTCAGCTCCCTTCCCTCAGTGCACACGACCAGACCACCAGAACGCCCGTGGCCCCGCACTGAGGAGCCTGCCCTGTGCATTCAGGGCCCTATCAGCCACCGGCGCAGTCCATGTGATCAATCAGTCTTAGCTATCATTATCATCAAAGCTTTCCTGCGACCACAATAAAATGTTAACCTTGGAGTCATCTGGAGGCGGTAAGATTAGGATTGATTTTATTTTCCTCTTTGTATTTTCCCGTTTCCCACAAAGCACATGTAATCTTTTTTCTTTTTCTTTTTTTTTTTTTTTAAAGATTTTATTTATTTATTTGACAGAGAGAGAGAGCACACAAGTAGGCAGAGAGGCAGGCAGAGGGAGAGGGAGAAGCAGGCTCTCCACTGAGCAGGGAGCCCGACGTGGGGCTCGATCCCAGGACTCTGAGATCATGACCTGAGCCGAAGGCAGCCGCTTAACCGACTGAGCCACCCGGGTGCCCCTGTAATCTTTTTTCTTTGTCAGAAAAACATTTTAGCATAAAAAGGACCCCTGTATCTGTCTTCACAGATCAAGTCCATGTGTGCCTATGACAGGGATTTGAGAATTCCTGATTTGGAGGGAGGGCAGCTTTCAGAAGGTGGCTGACAACTTGATTTTCTTTTCTTTTTTTTTTTTTTAAGATTTTATCTATTTACCTGACAGAGAGAATGAGAGAGCACAAGCAGGGGGAGCAGCAGAGGAGAAGAAGCAGGCTCCCCACCGAGCAGAGAGCCCAGGACCCTGGGATCATGACCTGAGCCGAAGGCTGATGCCCAACCGACTGAGCCACCCAGGCGCCCCATGACAACTGGATTTTCATAACCAGTGTCCTGGGGAGCTGCGTCCCGTGTCACGCCAGTCAGAAGGCACGCTGATTTGATTTGCTTGCGGCTGGAGGGGCCCTATCAGAAAAAGCAGGACGCTCTCAGGTAGCCCATGTCTACCTTGCCCGAGTCTTCAGTGAGAGCTGATGAAGACCTGAGGAACATCATTTGGCCTTTTGATTCTTAGCATCAAATTGCGTTGGCAGTAGGCATACGGCAGGGGTGGGGAGTTCAGCAAGGGTTTTGTGGGTCATGGTCATGGCTCTGAGCCGGCCAGGGGGTGAGGGAGTGGGGACTGGGGGTGCCATGGTCAGAAGAGTGTGCTGACTGGCCCTCTGCTCCCTGGTGCTGTGTGAGGGCCGACTGAGGGGGGCAAGGGCAGAAGCAGGGAGCCCCATCATGGTGGGGGGTGGGTGCCACTGTAACCATGCAGGGAGTTGGCCATGGGCCAGGGAGAGGGGAGGAAGGGTCAATTTGGAGGAATTTGCAGTGAGTATTAAAGGGAAGTGCCAGGGGACAGAGGTGAGGCAGGAAGAGGGAGGGGTGCGGTGGGACGTGGACGAGCGGTAGTCCATGTCAGCCTGGAGCCCGGGTGCACTGCGGGCGCCCTTCCAGCCTGTCTGGGCCAGTTTCTCCCTCCCACTTGCTGGCTGCCACCTGAGCTAGAGGCGGTCATTGTGAAGAGCCTTCCCAGTGCGAACAGTGAGTTCACGACCCAGCATTCCATCGGGATGCCTCTTGGAACCAGCGTGAATCCCAGTTTTGAAGGAAAAAAAATATGCCATCTTACTAGAGCAGAAATGACTAAAGCAGACGTAATGTGTGAAAATGGCCAACGAGCCCCATTTCTGGACATCGGTGTTAGAGGGTGATGGGAAGCAAGCCTGGGGTAATCACCAGAGGGGATGAGCTGCTGTCCTGCGACTGGCGCTCTAGGGGACCGCCGATCCATCCTCTGACAGAGAAGGGACAGCAGGGGACAGGGCAGAGGGAGGGGACAATTTCACGGAGGAAAAAGTCACAGGCAGGGAAAACCTGGAGAGGAAGGGTTGCGGGAATGACAGCACTAGCTAGTGGGGAGGGGCGCCGTCCGGCCGGCGTCTGTAAGGTCTGGCTTGCCGACTGCAGTGGGGGAAGGAGATGGGGTAAACCGCATCCATCACACGGACACACAGAGCTTGGAAAAGCACATTACAAAGTGTCTGTGGCGCCCCTGATAGTCTCAGTGTGGCTTGAGAACAGTCACGCTTGTTACACATCCTCCCCGCACACATTCCTGAGAGTCGATGCACAAACCGCACCCCCCCCCCCCATGTTACACTACAGCCATGGTAAAAAGCTCACGTTCTCAGATGTAGGGTTTAAAGTCAGCTTTTTAAAAGGGTATGAAAACGGAGTCATCCCTGCTATGATTTCAATGGAATGAAACTGCCCAGTACACCCCACTAGAGCACTGGGTGCCTCTCTCTCGGAGCGAAGCCCCAGTTCTGAGCAAGGCGGCAACGATGCACTTCCAACAGCAGGGGGCGCCATGCACCAAGCCTGCAGAGGGCGCTCCTTCTAGCCGCAAAACGTTTCATGCTTTCCCATTCTTACCCGATTTGAAGAGTACTTATAAAGTTCCAACCTGAGCTTCTGCTTGGCCTTAACTTTCCGTTGACAGTTCACAAACTGAAACTTGCCCGGGGCTGGCGCAGGGAGCACGGGAGTTGTTTGGTGGGTGTAGAGTTTCGGTTTTGCAAGATGCAGAGATCTGTGGATGGATGGTGGTGGTGACCAGAGTGTAGCTGTGTAAATGTACTCAACTTTAACACTTAAAACTTGAAAAACTTTAAAATGTTGCACTTTGACAATGGTTAAGATGCTAAGTTTTACGTTAGGTGCATTTTACTGCGATTAAAAGATCTTTTCATACTGTCATTTCATGATGCAGGTTTAGGTGGAGTTTTGGGGACCCATCTTCACTGTTGTAGTCTCCTCTGAGTTTCCCTAAACAAACCAATCAGCCCCGCAAATCTGCAGGGCATGATGATTTCCTTAAAAACCAGATGCTGGCGAAAAGTGGGAAGGAGCGGCTCTTAGCCACTGCTGATCACGCACCAAGAGCTTTCCATCGGTACACACTCTGTGGGGTGCCGAGTGAGAACGCTTCGAATTCAGTTTATTTACCTTTGGTCCTTTTTGTCCTCTCAATGCACAAGAGGGTCATTTTCTTCTCCCTGATAATGTGAACAATGAGCGGGCAGTCTCCGGGTGTGGGGGTGGGGCCGCCGAGCAGAACAAAGCCTCACACAGGCTGTCCTTGTTGGAGGCACAGGGTCAGCATGGTACCGCGGCCGGAATAAGGCCCATAGTGTCCACTGTCCCGATGGCCGAGGGACGGACAGCCCGTGGGTAAGTTCAGCAGCAGGAAGGTGAGACTGGTCACTCTCATGAACCAGACTTTTAACTCTTTGAAAACAGGGCCAACTGGACAAGCTCTTATGGGACAGTGGCTTTTCCTAGTTACCAGCTTGGATTCTGCAGCTTTCTGGCACACAGAGGAGGGGCCTCCGGACTGACGGGTTTTCCTTCCAGGCAGCCCTGAATGGGACGCATTCAGAAGCAGGAATTCTTTTTTTTTTTTTGATTTTATTTTATTATGTTATGCTAGTCACCAGAAGATACATCATTAGTTTTTGATGTGGTGATCCACGATTCATTGTTTTCGTATAACACCCGGTGCTCCATGCAGTACGTGCCCTCCTTAATACCCATCACCGGGCTAACCCATCCCCCCACTCCCCTCCCTTCTAAATCCCAGTTTGTTTCTCAGAGTCCATAGTCTCTCATGGTTCATCTCTCCCTCCGATTTCCCTCCCTTAATTTTTCCCTCCCTTCTAATGTCCTCCATGCTATTCCTTATGTTCCACATATAAGTGAAACCATATGATAATTGACTTTCTCTGCTTGACTTATTTCACTTAGCATAATCTCCTCCAGTCCCATCCATGTTGATGTAAAAGTTGGGTATTCATCCTTTCTGATGGCTGAGTAATATTCCATTGTATATATGGACCACATCTTCTTTATCCATTCATCTGCTGAAGGGCATCTTGGCTCTTTCCACAGTCTGGCTATTGCGGACACTGCTGCTATGAACATTGGGGTGCATATGGCCCTTCTTTTCACTACATCTGTGTCTTTGGGGTAAATACCCAGGAGTGCAATTGCTGGGTCATAGGGTAGCTCTATTTTTAAATTTTTGAGGCACCTCCACACTGTTTTCCAAAGTGGCTGTACCAACTTGCATTCCTACCAACAGTGTGAGAGGGTTCCCCTTTCTCCACAACCTCTCCAACATTTGTTGTTTCTTGCCTTGTCCATTTTTGCCATTCTAACTGGTGTAAGGTGGTATCTCAATGTGGTTTTGATTTGAATTTCCCTGATGGCTAATGATGAACATTTTTTCATGTGCCTCTTAGCCATTTGTATGTCTTCTTCGGAGAAGTTTCTGTTCATGTCTTCTGCCCATTTTTTGACTTGATTATGTTTTTTGGGTGTTGAGTTTGAGAAGTTCTTTATAGATCTTGGATACCAGCCCTTTATCTGTAGTGTCATTTGCAAATATCAGAAGCAGGAATTCTTGATGCTTATGGGGTGATGCTCTATGCTACCCCATGAAGCAGCAAGAGGGGAGGAGGGACGTGCGGCCAGAGCATCTGAGGCCCTCCCCGCTACACGTGGAAAGTAGATGGAAATAGGAGAGCAGCACCTGTCCTGAACCCAAGATGCAACACTGGCCCTTAAAATAATGCAAAAAGGCTCCTAACTGGGGACACGGAGGCTGCAGCCAGCGGCGCGGGTCGTTTTCCTTCCCCAAGGCGCTACTTTTTCTCTCAGCAGCACCTCGGACCCGGAGAGTGGCAGGTGGCCAGAGCCGGGGTGCTGGCCGGGATGAGGGACTCTATACATACTGATGGGGCCAGCGACTTGTCTTCCAAAGGGGGCTGGAGCTGGGGGGGACGAGGAGGCAGAGCGGAGTTCGTGTTCGAATCTTTGGGATTTGTGCTCCCTGGGGACTTATCTACTGTGAATAGCATAAAAAGTATTTCAGGATTATCTGAACCTCCCCGAGAGGGATTATCTCCACGTGTCGCAGAGAAATAACCTGTCCGCTTCCGTCTCTGCTACTGCTTCTCTGGGTCTCCTTCCCTCGTGGAGGGTCCCTTGGGGCCTGAAGCTCTGAAGCTTTAGGATTAATGTGTTTTCAATACCAGATACCTGCACCTTACATCCTGCAGTGGCCTCTGCCCCTCGATGGCCCCTATTTCCCTCCGGGCCCTGGAAGGCATCGTGACAGAGACATCCGGGTGTCCCACGCCCGATTTCTACAGACCATTCGCTCAGTCACCTTTTCTCCAGCAGCCTCCACCCTAATCCTTCCCACACAAGGCTTATCTCAGGAAACTGGGGCCTGAGACGAAGCATAGCCCCCCGGATGGGACTCTGACCCTCCGGAGGAGGAGGCTGCTCACGTGGGAGCGAGGGACCATGTCCACCTCCAGTAACCAGGGACATTAAAAAAAAAAATACAACGACTTAAAGAAAACAGATTTCAAATTTTGTGGAAAAGAGGTAAGACTGAATAGCGCTAGAGCTTCTGAAAGGGGCTGGAAAGCTCTCCAAAGAGAAATGGCCCCATACGACCAGAAAGGAGGAGGAGACCACGCAAGGCACCTGCTTGCGCGTAGATGTGCGCCCTCAGCACGGCCTTCCCCGACTGCCCGTCCGAAACGGCATCTCCCTCAGCCTCATGCCTTTCATTTTCCTCCAAAGCACCTGCGAGTTCCTGCGGCAGGTTGCGTAAGGGCCATCCAAAGATCGATTGCCTCCCAAGTCCCCAGGCCACATAAGTATTGATTACTTTATATAGCAGCAGGTGTGATTAAATTATGGATCTTGAGATAAGATGATCTGGGAATGTCTGGTGGGTCCTAATAGCCATCAAAGTGTCCTCGTCATGTGAGAGCCGGGGAAAGGGGGGAGGTCCCAGAGCCAGGGACTGGGGTGCCGTGGCCCACCGAGGCAGCAGCCGCCGGGAGCTGGAGGACGCAAGCACCAGGTCCTTCTCCGAAGCCACGGGAGGGAGCATGCCCTGCTGACACCTCGGCTGCAGCCCCGTCCACTGAATTTCGGTTTCTGGCCTCCAGAACTCTGACAGAGTGTATTTCTGTTGTTTTTTAAGCCGCCAGGTCTGTGGTTATTTGCTACAGCAGTCACAGGAACTGCCCGACACCAGAGTGTCCGTGTCCTGCCTGTCTTCCCTGGGAGATGAGAAATTCTGCAAGGAAAGTGACTTGGTGTGTTCATTTCAC
Source organism: Neomonachus schauinslandi (assembly GCF_002201575.2). Classification (NCBI taxonomy): domain Eukaryota; kingdom Metazoa; phylum Chordata; class Mammalia; order Carnivora; family Phocidae; genus Neomonachus; species Neomonachus schauinslandi. The sequence continues at coordinate 139,131,495 of NC_058409.1, read as the reverse complement.
TGTGGAAGCTCAGAGCCTGGTAAGCAGCAGGGGCTCAGGCCTGTGTGGAAGGAGAACCTGAATAAATACGCACGTGCTCTTTCTCTGGGTAGCGATGCCCGGCAGCAGAGAGCCTCAAACATCGTTCTAAAGCTCAGGCTTTGGGGACTTTTTGCAAAATGCATACATGTGTGGCTTGAAATCTTTCCATACTGGCATTTCTCATATTTGGCTGGTGCCTACAGATATATTGGACTTCTGAGCCAGAAGACCGAAAACATCGATTTCTCTCTCTGAGCTCACGGCCGATTGTGGGTGACTGACATTTCTGAGCTAGCAAGACGGCGGGAGGCTGGAGAGAGCCCTGTCTGTACCCCGCACTGGAGCCTACAGAGAGGAGGGTGTGGTGGGACGTCTGAAGAGCTTTCCCAAGCCTCAGGGAGAAAAACAGTGCACACATTATATGTCTTGTGTATGCATCAGGTCCTTCTATAGAAAATACACATAAATCTATCAAGATGCCGATTTTTTTCAAAACACCAAAAAAAAAAAAATCCCACAGAAATTTGGAAGGATATATTAATAAAACTAGAAAAATTCACAGATTTATTCGTTGGCATCCAATGTGTACCAACAGCTGTCTGTTTACATATGCAGACATCTTATCTTCCCGTGGAATCCCATGTGCCTGGGGACTTCCTGATCACGGGAGCCGGCATTCTTTGCTTAGAGCATGCCTGACGCCATGATAAGCTGCTATCCCTTTGAAAGGTCTTAAAAGGTGGGTGTTTTTATCATGCCTGTCTGGCAGCTAGCGAAGTTGCGGCTTAGCTTTAGATGACCTTTCCAAAGCCACCCAGCAGGTGCACAAAGGAGCCAGGGTTTGACCCCAGCCCCTGGGACCTCAGGGCCCCATCGGTAAACACCACACTCTGTGGCACTGAATTCAAGCTGGAGGTAAATCCCTCTCCCTCGGCCCCAGGGCCATTTGGTGCAACGAGCAGCCCTGCCTCTGAGCCCCTCCCGAGGTCTGAGGTGCTGGCTCTGGTGAGTGCACCACGGTTTTCTGGAAAGGTCTTATTTTTCGTTTTGGTGAGGGTCAATCTGTTCTCCAAGCCACATCGGTTAAGAGCCATCTCTTAGGGAGGATGGAAGACAGGCCCTTGAAAACCATGTGGCACCTAATCGACGGTGAGGAGCTTTTTCAGACACTAGTATTTGCCACCTGAGCTTTTCCCCAGCATCACATGGTGCTTCTCTGAGGGCTGCCCTGGGCTCAGAAGGTACATATGAAGGGACGCGGAGAATAATCTCGTGGCGCAAGTCATGTGCACCTCCCTGTGTCTGACCTAGAGCTGGAAATGCAGTAATACATCCTTTCACAGAAAATACAGAAGGTTCTGAGCAAAGGTCGTCTATCATTTGCTGAAAGCGACTTTACTTTCCAGGTCACTTTCCAAGTCCACCTCCAGGGGCAGGGGACACCTACGTGCAGGGAGAGGCAAAGCCCTGAAATACCTGTGTAACCTAAGTGTTTTTTGACTGTTCTCCTTTGTTCCCGGGTCCAATGGTCTCCGGCTTCGTTAAGCACACAAAATGACCATTTAACATACGAATTAGTGTTTAATGTCCTCGATGTGCTCATTGCACACACTGCTTGGTGTACATACATGTATGTGGTGTTCTTTGAGATCACGGAGATATTTCCCACGGGCTTTGCTGACTCTCTATGTATCCTACCCGTGTAAATCAAGAGGACACCAAGAGTTTCGGGCCAACAGGAACATGCACATGTCCAGAGCCCCTCGCACCTGGGGGTATGTGAGCTTGCGCTGCAATCAGAAAATCGACAAGCCACGGACATCAGCCTCGTTCTCTCCATGCATCTTATGGGGAATTGTTATCGGGAGGGTCTGGACTACATGTGCCATCGAGTGATGCTTCAGTCCTAACCACTGTCATGTGCCCACCGGATAAGAAGAAAAATGCTCTCCACACTGGTTCTGACTTTAAGCAGAGACTAATAAAGACCACTTAACAAAGAGCCACAGAGAGTCATAAAATAGGACTCCTGAAAGTCTGTGAATTAATCCCCACCGGGTTACTTTGCCATTGCTGGAGCAACAGCTCGCGACTGTCCTCTCTGACCAACGGGCTTTTGCGCCAGATGAGCCTTGGGGGAGCCTGGGAACCACCTGGGGACGTGCGGTGGGCCGGCAGCACTCTGCACGTGCAGGATCCCCGGGCCGATGGGGACTCTGCAGCAGCCCCGGGTGGGGACTACGGCATCTTACTGGCACGTGCTCTCCGCAGAACACAGGTGTGTACTGACGCGGTAAACCAAAACTAAGTAATTTGTATCATTTTGTGCCAAATCAGATACCATTTAGAAGGTCCAACGGGGAAGAAGTAGAAGTATCAAGGGTCTGAGACAATTTGGGGGGATAAATACAACTGGCTAGAATACGGGCAACTGAATTTGCTCCTGAAAATTGGGAATGTGTTTTGGCTTTTCAGTGTTAGTGACGGGGGGCCTGGTTCAGATGCACTAGGTTATTCAATTAGGGGAAAGCAGAGCAAAGCCAAAAAGCAAAGTAACCTAAATCGAACACGGCTGCTTCTATTGGACGCCAGGATGCCAAGACCACCCCGCCCCCCAAACCCCAAAAAACCCACGTCAGCAGAGATATAATTAATCACATCAATCTGGGGTCAGTCCTGTCCCCAAGAAAAATATTTCTAGGCAAATCCTCTACTCAGATTCTTACATGGAGAATCTGGAAATAAAAGAATAGAGATGTCTTGTGGAAACAGTTAAGTGGAGAATTTAAAAAGAAAACAAGTAGTACAATCATTACGTTTGGCTGATCAATCCATGTGGCCTTAAGTGACTACAGGAGGATTCTTTCTTTCAGAAACAACGGGGTGTGAGTGTGTGAGGGCTGCCATAACAAAGTACCCCCAAACCGGGAGGCTTAGGGCAGATGGAGGTTCTGGCCTCTCAGGCCTGGAGGTGGGGGGCAGCGCTGAGCTCCCTCTGCAGCCTCTGGGGACGGTCGGCTCCAGGCCTGTCCTGGCTTCTGGTGGCACCACATGGTCTGGATTTCCCTCTGGTCAGACCAGCAGTCCCACTGAATTAGGGTCCCCTCACCCCCCTTACTCACCTACTGGGCCCGCATCTTAACCCTATTTCCAAGTAAGACCTATTTCCACATTCTGAGGGACTGGGGGGTAGGACTTCAATATAGCAATTTTTGGTGGACACAATTCAAGCCATAAGAGTTTGGAACAGACGATTCAGGGTTGAGGGCAGATTTCACACTTTCCCTTTTTACTACCCTTTGATGTCAAAAAGCAAAGCTCAGGAGGATCCGGAGTAAAAACCTATTTTAACTTTTTACAAAGAACCAGATTCTTCAGTGGTAACAGCCCCTGGCCTCAGATATCCTTGGGACCCTATTGTGTGAGGCAGTGCAGTCTTCTGGTACCTGGTGGCGACCTTCTTTCCCTGCATTAAGTGATGGCAACCCCCCCCCACCCCCGCAACCACCACCAAGCAGCCTCCATTTGTTGAAGATGAGGGTGGCCAGTGGCATATACTCTGGAGACCCCGGCACAGTCCCATGACCTCAGCAGGATCTGAGTCTGGGTCCCAAAGCCAACTCTGGAGAAGCCTAGGGAGACGCTCATTCCATACTGCCTTCCTGAAATAGGCCAGCCCACCAAAAATCAACCTAATTGGCCAACTGACAATCTGTCCAACTTACTGATTTCTTAAAAACTTGTCTTTTTAACTCTTCTAAAACTTACAGTAATTTGTACTGGAAGGACAGGCAGGGCCCCGGAGGGCTGTGAGGGCTCCGGATGTCTCTGGGGCCTTCATAGCTTCCCTACCTGCCTGTGTCCCCCCCCACCTTTGCCTCCGTTCCATTTTGCCTTGACTCTCAAACTCTCCGTTCTTTTTCTGACCCATAGTCTCTCCCCCTTCTCCTTCTGACTTGCACTCCTCCATCTTCCCCTCCTGTCTTTCCCTGGGTTCAAGGGATGCTGGGTATGACTGGTAGGTTGTTCACTGCACAAAAGTACCCCGTTAGCTCTGCCTGCCGAGATCCATCTGGACGGATGCCCATTTCCATTTTGTCAAAAGGGGGTTGGGGAGGCCTCAGCACAGCCAAGCCTGTGCTTTGCCTGGATTTTTCTCCAGCTCTCTTGCAGCAGAGAGCCTGCTCTCTTGGCACCAGCTCCCCAAAACTAGAGCAGAAAGGAGTTTAAGAAAATACCAAATGTTCTTCAAATGCTATTGTGAAGTCAAAATAGAAACTGGTCAACTAAAAATCACCCAACGATGTTAAGACTTCCCCATTTAATGTGATTTGCTATGGACTGTAGAAATAGTTTAAAAAAAACAAACGTTTGGGGTAGATTGGCAGTTTGGTAACTTTAGCAAGCCAATCCACTGGCTTTCACCAACCTGGCCTAGCACCCAGGGATCGGAGGTCCATTATCGTTTTGGGACACTTCTTCCTCATCAAAAGGACTGTTGAGAAGACACATCCTCCCCTGGTTAGTGGTTCCTATTTTACCCCCAAATCTAGAATCCGGAAAGGAATCATGGTAAATCTAGAGGGGCTAGCTAACAAGAGGCCGAGTTTCTGCAAGGTTAGTATTACCAGTGCCTTTCCCCAAGGGGAAGGAACGCTGTTCCTGCTTCCTGACTATTAACTGTCAAAAGTGATACAGCTGTATTTTTCACAGGCCCAGGTGGATGTTGACCCCAAAATATCAGGGCCTGAAGAGTGAGCCCATTCTGATGGAAAGATGGATTTTTTTGTTCTAGACAGTACACACCTTCTTTTGAAAAGCAGTCAGCATCCCTGGGTCACCGAGTGTCTGTGGAATCAGTGGGGTCAGCTCTTCTCGAAGACCCGAGGGGAAGAGCTGGTGTGCCCCAAGAAATGGAGCTCTGGAAAGCGCTTTAATTCTAGGTGACCCACAGAAAGTTCTAGAACCATCAGAAAGCTCAGAGTTTGTATGTAGTATCATCCACTCGAATAAACACAACGTGTGCTGCTGTTGAGTGTTTCAATGGCCTCTGCGACATTAATTCCTTGATGCTAAGTTTTAAAGTTAAAAAAACAAAAACGGACTTGAGAGGAAAGAGCCTCTTAAAAGCGTTAAAAATAGGATACGCTGAGTATAAGAAAGGAGACTGTCGCTCACCGGGGTGGGTGCCATTGGTGGCTTTCTGACTCAGAGTTTAGTCTTAAGTGGCGGTTTATTGTGCACCTTCTGGGTCAGACAGGATGCTCGGCCCTGGGGTAGAAGGTGGCTGCCCCACACACCCTGACGTGGGCACTTCAGAGCCTACGAGGAGGAGCAACAGATGTGAAGACTGAACACAGACAGTGCTGCAAAAAGGAATGTACACATCATAGTGACCGCTTAACATTTAATTTAGGAAAGAAAAACCAGAAACAAACCCTACACCTGAAACTAATGTAACATTGTGTGTCAATTATACTCCAATTTAAAAAAGTCCTTTACAGGGGCTCCTGGGTGGTCGGTGAAGCGTCTGCCTTCGGCTCAGGTCATGATCCCGGGGTCCTGGGTTCGAGCCTCCGGTCGGGCTCCCTGCTCAGCGGGGAGCCTGCTTCTCCCTCTCCCTCTGCTGCTCCCCCTCCCCCTGCCCGAGCTCTCTCTGATGCTTTCTCTCAAATAAATAAATAAATAAAATCTTTAAAAAAAAGTTGCTTATTGGGGTATCTGGGTGGCTCAGTCGGTTAAGCGACAGCCTTTGGCTCAGGTCATGATCCCAGGGTCCTGGGATCGAGCCCCACATCGGGCTCCTTGCTCAGCAGGGAGCCGGCTTCTTGCTCTCCCTCTGCCTGCTACTTCGCCTGCTTGTGGTCTCTCTTTCTCTCCCTATCAAATAAATAAATAAAATCTTAAAAAATAAAGTTGCTTACTTTTTTCCTATATCTTTTAAGGACAATTCCTATAGCCAAGATGTTGGACCAACTGAATCACTGTAAGGAGAACGTATGTGAGACACTTCATTAGCTGCAAACTCAAATACTACTGTTTTTAGTGTTAAAGAAACTGCCGCTTCAAAGCATGGCGCCCACGTCTGGAGGCTCAGGGCCAGACAGCTGTTCCTACTCACTCTGGAAGCTTCACAGTTTGGACAAAAGGGCCTAGAGAGTGGGCCGGGAGGGCTGGCTTCTGGCAGGTTCTATGACAGGTGCCCGGGCGAGTCACTGATCCTCTCTGAGTCTTTTCCCTTTCTAAGAAATAAAGGGTTTTGACTCACTCATCTCCAAGTTTCTTCCCAACGAAGGACTCTGAGTCTCCATTTCTATGGGGAAAATCTACCCTGACATACTTCAGTTACAGGAAGGAGGACGGGATTAGAATAATGAAATAAACAAAACTTTTACATGGGAAATCTAAGCATTTTTCTAAATCATCCCCATTTCAAAGTAAACCAGTTGCTGGTCTCAGAGGGACAGGTTATTGCCCACACACCGAACGAGAGAAGGAACAGCCTTAAACCCAGGCTGGCGAAGTTCTCCATCCGACTCAACGGTAGCCGGGGGAAGACGTTTAACTGGAGCGAGAGGAGACAGAGGAGGTCAGACCCGGATCACAGAGCCAGTGACAACCAAAAGCTTCTGGCATCCAGTGAGGTATGAGGTCCAAGTCACAGAACCTGGAATCTGAGTCAACTCAACTTTTGACTTCCAATCATTTCCTATCATCTCCAAAAGCTGAGGTCTGTTCCTGGAATAGAAACCTTCTCGGCTTTTTCTAAAATACTCTTTTAAACAGTTTCAAGGTTGCTGACTGTTTTCCTAATATTTTAGGGAACTATGGAAAAGCTTGCACACCATAGAGGAATAACACAAATAGGGGAGCAGGGTTGCCTGGGGTAACGTGTCCCAACTACACAGGCGTGCTATCGGAAATTCCTCCTCGGTGAGGTGGCACTGGAAGATGCTCCTGACACCCCTCCCCGCGCCCCCTCCCCCAGAGTCAGGAGGGATGGACTAGCAGGAGGGGCAGGCTGGGGTGAAGGGGCCGCTGAGGACACAAGGTCACGATGCACGACGTGACAGGCTATTAGTCTCGTGTTGCCCTTGTTAACAATCTAGTCAGGTGTGGGATCCGCGGAGCAAAGATTAAGCTGTGGGCTTTGGAAAAATATCCATCAAAGGTTTAAAACGTGCTTAGGGCTCCATTATAAGGACCACTATCAGGGCTCACCAAGCCAATGAATGGTTCTTGTGATGATGGGAAGAGGGGCTAGAATCACCGTGTGCCTGTCATCAGTGTAACCAGCCCTTCAGTCCTGGTCATCGATGACGAGGGCAGAGCACCCCTGGGATTTCCGGAACATACTTGTACTTTATAAACGGAGAATTTTTGCAGGACTTAAGAGGAACTACGGAGCCCAACAACAAACAAGAAGACTGAACTGAGTTCAAAAGACCTGCATTTCGGGGCCCCTGGGTCGCTCAATTGATTGGGCATCCGGACTCTTGATTTCAGCTCAGGTCATGATCTCAGAGTTGTGAGATCGAGCCCTACATCATCAGATGCCACGCTCAGCCGGAGTCTGGTATTTTCTCTCTCTGCCCCCCCAGCCCCCGACCCTCGAGCACGCTCTAAATAAATAAAATCTTAAAAAAAAAAAAAAAAGACCTGCATTTCTTTTTACCTCCTTGTCATCCCCATCTTTAGAACTCAAAGGGCACAGTCCACAATGTAAGTTTGTTTATAAATGTGCTTTTCTGTTTTTGCTACTATAAACCATCTTAAGTTACATACCATGTACTTTGGGTTATACACCATGTACGTATTTTTTCCATGTTTTTTGAACAGTATCTTCTACACTGAAATTACCCATGGGGGTTGACAGAGGGAGGACGTGTGCTGTTTATTTAGGCCATGCACAGAGCGGGGTGCTATCCGCGGGGGTCCACAGCTGTACCCGTGAGGATGGCGCAGGGCCTGGGATCCGGTAGGTGCTTGATAAGCACGCAGCGAATGATGGGTAAGAAGACAGGACACGGCAGCAGGGCACGTGTGATGGGGAAGGGAACTTGTACTGGGGTTAACTGAAGTAACGCCCACCTCAATTTGGGAGAGGGACAGGGATGTTTATACCCTTGACTTTGGGTGTTTAAAAAGGGGTCAGAAGTTATTCAGTAAGACAAGAGTATTATTAAAATGAAAGGCAAACTCAGCCTTTCCTTTAGCGTGTTAGAAGTTCCTGGACATGCTGGAAGTCTACCGTTTATTCCTAGATTCAACGACCTTCCTAAGGAACTACTGTTCATATTTTGGGTCGTTAATTAATTCCGTATAACCTCACGGTATGGAATACAGCCCTCCTCCCTTTAAAACGGCCATTTCCCCCCTTTCCAAAAACACCACCAGAGGGGCTGGTGATGTTGGTCTCCCCTTACCGTGAGCGATAGGGCCATGCAGACAAACGTGAACTTCTTGATGTGGGCTGCGGTCACCGTGTTGCTTGTGCTCACCAGTTTATTGCTGGGGTTATTCTAGCAGGAAAGAGGAGGACAGTGGTTATCCTTGGCTGGCCACACGTGCCACTTGAGGAGCGTCTTGCTTCGGCTTTATTTGATGTGTCGGAGGTACAAATGTCACCTGACAGCTGGGAGGACGGCTGTCAGGTTGCTGGACGTGAACATGAACCCGAGGGAGTGGTGGCTGGAACACCGGGCAGGGCTTCCTGAATGTGTGCTCCCCTTGGCGCTGGGCCCCCACCCAGCCTAGTCCTAGTGTGGCCCCTCCTGGTCACTTGGCAGCTCCGCGAAGCCACAGCCCTGCCCCCTTTCGGGGCCCTGTCCTACCCACCAGCGGACCGGGAGCGCGAGCGGGCATTCTCGGCCCTGCTGACCCTGCTGCACCCTCCTCCCCTCACATTCCAGACGGAAGCTCTTGCTTTTCCCCTAACATACTCGGTGTTACCCCGTTACTGTGCTTTTGTCCCTCCTTGTCCCGTTGGGTCTTCTGATTTTCAAAACCCCCGTCTTGAGGGCACGTTACTGGCACAGCCCATCTGTTTCTTAAAGCCGCTCTGATCTTTTACTCCAAATTGCCCTGGGGCTCCGCTTCCTGGAATGCCGGGCGACCCCAGAGCTCTCTGGAGGTGCGGATGTGTTCAGGGGGCACGCATGGAAGCGTGTGAGGGGTGCACTGGCTCTCTGAGATACAGGGCTGTGCACCTCACCCTACTCTTTCACTCCTGCAACGCAGCACCATCTTTCTTGAGTAGAGAAGGTGCCCATCTCTGTTACACTTAATTTTAAGCCAAGAGAGCAGAGAGCTCAAATGTCCTCTTGCATATTCCCGAGGCTTCCTGAGACCATCCCAGCGCCACCGCTAAGTATGCCCATCACCTGTCCCCTCACTATGAAAACCAGTGGAGAAAAGAACCCCTTGCCTCCGTACGGATCCAATCGGTCCCAGACTGATCCAAATCAGTCCCCGAGCACCTGGCTCGCGTCTAGCTGAATGAAGGACACACGGGCAGAGAGATGACAGGTTCCACTTGGAAAAGAGCTTTTGATGGTTCCTTTACTTTGGGGGCTGCGGCGATCTCTCAAATCCCTTCCCCGTGAAACCGCCAGCACAAACGTCTGGTTGAGCCTATGTTTTCCTAATTCCAGCCTCTAAAGTAGATCTGCTTTTCTGAATAACAGATTTTGCTGCCACAGCGAAGTGCAAGTCACAGTGGGAGGATCTCTCCATCTCTCCTACCCCGGGGGATCTTCGAGAGAGGCGCCCGGGGCGGGGCTCACCCCGAAGAATCAGGCAAACTCAAAGCACTCATGTCACCCCCGCTGGGGCAGCGGGGCGTCACCCGTGTCACCCCCGGTGGGATAGCAGGGCGCCAGAGAGCCTTCAGGTGTGCTTTCATTTTGAAAAGAGCACATATTTCTGCCAGCAGGCTTGGAATAAACTAGCACGTATCATTAGATTGGCATCTGTGTTTTGCTTTGTTTGCCCAATCCGTTTAGAAACAAGACTCTTTCTCAGATGGTAACTGAACGTCGGAGAGATTTTGTACGAGTGGAAAACGCTCCCAGTTGATATTTAGTGAGAGCCATCAGAAGTTATGCAAGAAATGTTAAATCTCTTATTCTGGAACGCACAAAGAGGCTAAGGATTTCAATTGTCAATGCAGCAAATTCTGCAAGTCCACACAGAGGTGTCTCAGATTTGGGTGAATAGACGGCATTCACACGGACGGCTTGGAGCAGCTCTCTGGAATGCCTGGAAACAATGAGGGAGGCTCCAAAAGGATTCTGAGTGACTCCAGTTGCTGGCGAGAGGTACGCTCGTTAAAGGGATTTTTTCACAGCACCTAACATCTGTGATCATGAACAAAACCAAGTTCTCCTTGGACGCTCCTAGTGAAACTGTATAGTGTTGTATTGTTAAGCTGTATTATTTCAAGGTAGCCAAAAAATTCCAGATGAGACTTTCCCAGCCAGGAGGTTCTAACACTTTAGTACCTGCTGTTCTCCTCAAGTTTTATTATATAATCTGATTCTCCAGGAGCTAGAAATTTAGCAAGAAGACTTACATCCATCTTGGTTTTCTAGGATTTACTTCTATACGCCTGTTCCTTAAAAGGAAAATAGCGATGTCTGTCAATAGATTGGATTAAACTCATGCAAACAGGGACTGCACGGAGAAAAATCTCCTGCAAGCCACTCATGCCTTCTCAAAGTTTGCTCTCAACATCCTGAGCATTTTTTAGGGGATGCTCTGCATCCTGATGTTGCAAGATGCTGATGTTTGAAATAGGTAGTGGGTCCAACTAATAGTCAATTGGGGGAAGTTCCACAACCAGTAAAGAGCTCTGGGCAACACCATGGCCCTATGGCATGCTGGGCAGCATGGCGGGAATCCCTGAAAAGTGAGCTGCCCTTCACAGGTGAGTATGGGATGGGACAAGAGGCAGGTGACAGTGACAGGAAAAACAGCGTGGGGGCTGTGCAGGGTGGAAGGACATCACGGATGGGGATGTGTGAGCAGAGGTGTGTGTGCGCGTGTGCATGCATGCACAAGTTTGCTGGTGGACCACAGAGAAGGAGGTGGACCCATAGTGGAGGCTATCTTTCCAGACTTGAGTCTGCACCCCCTCATCCCTGTCAGAGATGCCTGGGGAGTGCCCTGGGTCAGAGCGCGAGGTGGAGAGGAAACCTTCCTGGGCTCCACTCCGCAGGTCGTGCCCCCTTCCAGAAGTCCACAAACAACTACACATTTGAGAAGCTGGAGGCCATGTGAAAGAGAGAGCTAAGCTTACAGCCTGCGGCTGGGCCTTGCTTTGTGTGCCTTCCCAGGGTGTCCTCTGCTGACGCGAGTCTGGCAGTGGCGGGGAGAGGAGGCAGGCCAGCCTTAGCCAGCCAGAACCCACTCTGTCTGAGCTGCCAGAGCTCATCTGCTGGGGCCGCTAGCAGAGAGGCCTCCTCTCCTCACATCCCAGGGCTCTTGTTGGGATCAGATAAAATGGTATCAGCAATGGCTCCGAGCCGGTTCTGTAGAAATTCAAGGCAAAGGAGTTGCTGTCAAAGGTCCAAGGGCAGGTTGTGTGCTTCTTTCTTGTTTTTCATTTCATTTTATTTTATTTTTTAAAAGATTTTATTTACTTGAGAGAGAGCACAAGCAGCAGGGAGGGGCAGAGGGAGAGGGAGAAGCAGACTCCCCGCGGAGCAGGGAGCCCGACGCGGGACTCGATCCCAGGACCCTGAGATCACGACCTGAGCCGAAGGCAGACGCTTAACGGCTGAGCCACCCAGGCGCCCCCCTATTTTTAATTTTAAAACATTGTACAGGGGCGCCTGGGTGGCACAGTTGGTTAAGCGTCTGACTCTTGGTTTCGGCTCAGGTCATGATCTCAGGCTTGTGAATTCGAGCCCCGCTGTCAGGCTCGGGGCTCAGTGTGGAGTCTGCTTGAGTTTCTCTCTCCCTCTCCCTCAGCCCCTGCCCCCTGCTTGCTCTCTCTCTCTCTCTCAAATAAATAAATAATTCTTAAAAAAACTGTATACTATCTTTGGGGGTTATGTTTTGCTATAAATGTTTACAGGTTCAAGCCATTAAGCTTTAATGAAGTAGACATTAATTCAGTGACTGAAGGACAGTCCCAACCCAGGCACAGGCTACCAGTCTGAAGGGTGTGTGCCTGCCTAGGCTGTTCCAGCAGCTGTGGGAGGACAGAGCTACTGTTAGCAGAGGCTTTCAGCTGGAATAAGTACACCGCATCCAAAGCAACCTGGACCCAGGCCGGCTGCATGGACAGCTTTGGGGTGCATGGACACTGAATATACCGAAAGAGATCCATCCAGAAGCTTAGGAGCTCAAGTGCACAATCCTGTCTGTACCTTCATATCTGCTATGAGGTCAGCAAACCATTTATTTAATTAAAAAAAAAAAACACGGAAACAAAATTCAATGTAATAAACTTTTTTGAGAGTACATTTTCCCCTTTGCAAAAAATTTAATAATTTCTCAATAGGATAACCTAAAAGTGAATAGAGTTTGGAGGGCATTAGAGAACTGGCATCAAGGTAAGCTTCGTTACCTCTGTTATTTTCTGAGGGAAATATTCCACAATTACGTTTGACGCCCCCCTCCCCCACCATGTTCACCTTACAGAGGGAGGTGAGACCGGGGAGTATCAGAGTGTTCCTCATCAGAGACGCCTGTCTATCAAAGGCTAATTTTAAAGAGAGCGTTTCAGACACCGCACCATCCAGGTTCTCACCTTGTCAAAAGCCGGGTAGACAGCACGGATTTCCGTCAGCCAGCCATATGGCATGTGACCCACAGGGTATGTGGCTGTCAAGATTGCCACCGCCTACAAGAGAAAGAAGCAGCAGAGTTAGTGCTGGCATCCCAGAGAGCATCTCCGGTAGCTGTTCTTGCCACGGGGCAGAGGGAGCTGTCTCCGGGGCGGCCACCGCAGATGGATCACTCCGCACTGGGTGACAAGCACCAGCTGCCGCAGGATGGCCTGGGGGAGCGGGGAGGGGCAGGTGCTCCACTGTCACCACGGATGGGAGTGAGATGCGTGAGCCTGCGCGCTGGCTCGACAAGCTACGATTTGAACCCAGGCCCACCAGACCAAGGTTCTTTGCTCTTCCCACTGAGCCAAATGGAGCCCTCCAGTCTAGCCCAATTCTGGCGGCACGAAATGTGACTTTGAGCCCTTTCTGCTCTCCAGATAGTCTTTGGGCAGGGTCCACATCTACGCCTCCTCCCTGTCCTTCTGGGTGGCTGGTGGTATGCACTGGTTGGTGGCTTTCTGGTGCTCTCTTTCTGATTCAACCCACTTTCAATCTGTCCAGCCAGAATAGCCCAATTTTCATTTTTAACTTAAGAAACTAAATAAATATTTCTTACGGAAACCAAACCTGTTCTTCCATGAAATTGAGAGTTTCTCTTTTTATGTGAATGAAAAGGAAGGAGTATGAAAACAAAGCATCAAACCCCACATTTTGGCAGAGTTCAACTCTAACTAGCTAGGAAAGGAGAAGTATAGGCTTCATCTATTTTAATTAACATAACAGTGATGCCTGGAACATGAGGTAAGTCCCCAGCTGGGCGAGGACCCTGCTGTGTGGGCCCAAGGCAAACCTCCCCTTGGTCGTCTTCCAGCTGGGTGAAGCAGGGACCCTCTCAGACCTCTCTTTCTGTTCCTCCAGCAGAACTCTGGGATTAATGAGATCCATCACACAGGTTTGCTGGGAGTCCATGAAATTTGCATAAATGGCAGACACGGAGTAGATGCTCAATACATATCTGTCCTGCACCCTCCGTGCTGAGCCTCTACGCCACTGAGGTCATTTTAGAAATGACTCTACTGTTATCATTTACCTTGTTTTTTTTCTTTTTCTTTTTTTTTTAACGGGAAGATGGAATTCCAGCACACAAGTGATGGGGGTCACATACTTTTTTCCTGAGCAACTGAAACTGATATCATTAACTAAGAAAGCTGTTGGGTTACAAGAGCCACCTAAGATGACCTTCGGGATCCAAAACACAAAATCCAGGAACAAACTGAGGCAGGAGAAAGCATCCTGCTTGTGATTTATGTGCTTCTCTTTCCAAGCCTACATGAGCTGCTTCCCAGGACATGGAAACTGGCAGGAGATCCCAGGCTGGAGACATGCTGACACCGCATTCAAGGGCGACGTGGAAAGAGAAGGCCCTAATGAGCGGCCACGAGCCTTCCTGAAGGATCAGCCGTTCCAGAGACAGAATCAATTCTCCAGAGGGCAGCAGAGGAGGAGACAAATGAAGTAATTCTATTTGTTCATACCATACTTGAAAGATGGAAAAAATGATTCAATTCTTTGGAATAGCTGCCAGTTTCCAGATAAATGTCTCGAGTTGTGAGTGAGTAAATAATGGAGAGCCTCATTTGGGGGGAGGGCAGATTGCCAAGGAGCACACAGAGCCACGATGGGCCGGGTGGGGGGCGCGTATGTGCAGGAAGGCAGGGCAGGAACAGGTGAGAGTGGGCTGGGTCAGAATGGGGGCACCGGGCCTCATGGCCTGGGCCTGGTCACGTCTGCGGCTGCATGGCAGAGTCTGTGGGGTTCTGTCACCACAGTAAGGCATCATGCTAACTCCACAGGAAAACTGAAAGGCCACTGGGTGGGAGTCAGACAAATCTGGATTCTACTACCAGCCCGCCTTCTTGCTAGTTTTGTGCCCTTAACCTTGTGCCCTTGCCTCAGATCTGGTCAACGAGAAGAACGAAGGAGATGTTTTCTTCTGTGCTCATGAAAGTAAACAGTTATGTGATTCTAAGATCCTCATGGCTTCTGAGTGTGAACGGGTCCCATAATTTGATACCACAGAATTACCTGAGCTCTCCGGATGAATCGCAAACAAGTCTGTATCCACCTCCCCGCCCCCGCCCCCCTCTATTCTTCACAAAGTGACCACAAGTGCCCCCATCCCCAGAAACTGCCCTACCTCAGTAGCTGCAGAACTGCCACCAAGGTCCCGGGAAACAAAGAGGTTGACAATAGGCCTACTGATTCTCTGTGTAGCCAAGATGAGGGCCAGAGGCCACCAGAAGCTCAGCATCTTTCTTATGGTTGCATCTCCCTGCGTCAAGAAATGGAAATCAAAAGTTACTAAGTTTTAGAAGCAGAACAGAAAAAACAGTTCAGAGCCAAAGCTTTCCCTTTTGATGTCAATAATGAGTCAATTCATTGTACTTAAAAATAATATAAGGAAAAGCCTCTGTAGCCAAGCCAATTTGAATTAAAATAAACCGTACAGTGTTATTAGAAATTAACTCAGACAGTTGGCAAGTTACCGCGAAATCAAAACACACATTTAAGTTTGATGGATCCAAATCACTGTTTTCCAAGCAGGGCAGCTCTAAGCCAGGCAGAACCCAATTCCATGGCCTGGGAAACAGGCTGGAAATTGGTTTTTGTTTAAATCACCAAACTGACTGGCTAGAAGCCATGTCAGTAAGAGGTTAACTTTCAGAAGTAAAAAAAAAAAGAAAAAAAATTATAATTTATTTTTGTAACCAGTCAGGTCACAAATGTGCCTAATTATTTGGGTATAAATCTACTACCAAGGTTCTTATTCTCAAAGCTTTGACAGAAGTCAGGTCAACGTTCAGAAGCATAAAAATAAAAGCACGGTTAAGAAAATGTGATTTATCAAGAATTCTACAAAGCAAAGAGGTGTGCAATCTTTCAAGCCTGGCTTTTATGATTTAACTTTGGTTTTGATTCTTCAGAGGTTAAGAGTTACATCGTGGAACCATGCCAGCCACTTTTGTTTCCCCTGGTTGGCGGCTCAATGTTCAGAGATGGATTGTTACCATCAAGACCAATTTGATGTGGTTGTCCTAGTGACGGAAGAAACTAGATCGGATTTTACTGACGGCCTGCCCTCAGATGGAGGTAAATGGTCAATACAATTACTATTCTGACATGCCAAGAGTAACCTGTGCTCAAGGGCGGGATCAGAGGGTGGATTGTGGGGACGTATTCGGGGCTACGCGGAATCGTGTGTATGGGCCTCACAGCTCGATGGAAACCAAGCCCAGGGATGTCTGGTACCGAAGGGTGGGGTAGATTAGCATATACGTAAGTCAGATACTGTTTGCACTTGTGATGAAAAAGTATTTGGGCTGCTCGGGGAGGATTATACCCTGCTAGTATCTGACTCCACTTTGGAGGCGCAGGACAAACTCCGCCGCCTTCCAGGAGTGGGGGCAGCTTCTCAGACCTCATCACTGTCTTCCCTCACCAAGCTTCGAGACTCTTGTATTCCCATGGCAGATCTGCGCGCTGTCTGGGGTCCACGTCTAAGTGTTGCTTCTGTGTTGCTCTCATCTACCGGGTGAGGTGTAATACAGCTGCTTGAGGGCAGAGACCAGATTTTAAGCTCTCCTGTCCCACCCCTGGTGCCTACAGGCTCTGCTCACTCCACAGAAGGTGCCCGAATGAGCGATTGTGTTTGGCCAGCACAGAAAGTATAAACAAAGCCTCGGGCCCCGCTGTGAATTTAAGAATAACCCAAATGTGAGTTTAAAGGTACCATGAGCCCCAAATACTTGTTGATTAATATAGAGAATGACTTGCTTTTCACACCATAGGGTACGAAGAACCAAAAATGCGTATCTACTCTTCAGCCTGACCTGACCCACCATGACTCAGTCTCCCGATATGCAAATAAGGAGGCTACACAGTGACCTCTGAGACCTCGTCTGTCTCCCGAGGCCATTAAACTTCCACCTGGTCTCTGCCTCTGGACACGCCCTAGCACTGAACATCTTACGGCATGTGCTTATTATTCAGGTTTCCCATTTCACGGAGGGCTGGGGTAGAACCCCACTGCCCTCAGATGCACAGACAGGCCGTGGGCATGTTCGAAGGCCGTACCCCCAGCTCCGGCCCACTTCTGTCGGGGATGATGTCGTGGATGTTCTTGTAGTAGCCCAGGCACAGGGTGGTGCAGCGCACGAGGGCGCCCATGTACAAGGACAGGATGGGGATGAGCAGAGGCTCTCTGCATTCCAGGTGACTGTGCAGTAAGATGGCGACAAACACGACCTGGAAGGTGGGAAGACAAGAATGAGTCGGGGGGGAGGACGGAACCAGACAACGGACGCGCTCGCCGACCTCTTGCACCCTGATGAGACAGACCTCCGAGTGAAAACCTCGACACTGATGAGGAGAACAGAAACCGGGGCTGGGGCTCCGTGCTGCCCTCACAGAATTCAGGGTCAGATGTCTGGGCTTCAGGGGAAGAGCACACAATCACTTTGCTACATTCACCTCTAAGATTCTTTTATTTTTTTAAAAAAGATTTTGCTTATTTATTTGAGAGAGAGCGTGAGCAGAAGCAGGGGGAGCGGCAGGGGGAGGGGGAGAAGCAGGCTCCCCACTGAGGAGGGAGCCCGATGTGGGGCTCGATCCCAGGACCTTGAGATCATGACCTGAGCCAAAGGCAGACGCTTAACCGACTGAGCCACCCAGGTGCCCCTCTAGGACTCTTTTAAGGCAACTGTACATCTGGTTAAGGTGATTGCTAAAAAATATCCAGACGCTTTGGTCCCCTAGACCCCCAAAAGATGTGGTCGAGGTTTGCCTTCTTGAGCCTGGATTCTAACACGCACACGTAATCCACATTGGAGGACCTAAGTCCACAAGGAAACAGTAGTGGTGATCAGTGATGTATACAGAAAAACAGACTCTAACATTTGTAAGATGGAGTTCACTAAAAATGCTGCAAAAAGCACCAATGTTAATTAATAGAAAACAAACTAAATTAAAATTTAAAATACTAACAAAAGTGGCGGAGGTCAAAGAATAGAGTCAGGAAGGATTAAAATAATAAAGTATTGATCTCTACTGACTATATAATCTCTAAAACAAATTTAACAATGTATTTAACTTTCCTGTCTACAAAGATCAGAGAAGCAGCCCAGCCTATGTCCAGAGCCGTCCGGGGATTCCCACATTCAGAAGACCACTGAGCATACGCAGTGTGAAAATTAACTAATGGGGAGGGGGACACTATTCCTGAGCTACACTGACTTCATTTTTTTTTATTTTTTTTAAGCAATCTCCACACCTAACCTGGGGCTTGAACTTACAACCCCAAGATCAAGAGTCCCTTGCTCTACTGTCTGAGCTGGCCAGGCACCCATGAGCTACCGTGACTTTAACGGCCAAATATCCACGGAACAACAGGCATGCAAAATACACCACCACTGAGTGATCCTGACCCAAGGAGGCTTATCCCCATCACTGCAGTACCAAGAAATCAGCGATGACAAAAAGTTAAAAAGGAAGCTGGAGACTGAGCATGAGAAACTGGATGAGTGCATTCAGTTACTGGAGGGAACACAGAACAACAGCGTAATACAGAGAAACTTCTGAGCGCAGTGAAAGTATCAGATGCTGGAGGTGGTTTGTTTGCAGCATGGGCTGCATCGTGTGCCGGCTGTCATTCTCAAACCCAGTACACGAGGCCGATTCGGACCGGGAGCCTCAGGCACAGCTTGGCCGCGTGGACACAACCAGGCTGCTGCCGCACCGACAATATGAGCCAACACAAGCTGGGGTGGTGCTCAGACTCCTGCTCCCACTCCCCAAGGATGCGGTGGAGCCCACGGATGGAAGTCAAGATGCCCGTAACTGGCTCTGTGCCTGTTCCTTCCAAGTGGAACAAGTATAAAGTGTCCACTGAAAATGCGGACACCAGCTGGGGAAGCCTTGCTAACACTGTTAGGAACAGAGGCCTGGGAGTTCTGTGACGGGGCCCAGACGCGCGGGGATGTCTCTAATGCCTCCGATGCATCTAAGGAGCAAACTCCCGCTCGAATGGGTGAGGCAAGCTGACCGTTTGGCAGATAGAAACCCACAGTGTAAACTAAGATGACTGTGTGTAGAACTGAAAACTCGTTGTACGAGAAAGGAATACAAGGGCCGAGCCCTCTGCTGCCAAGTCCAGGAAGGCTCCCGGGGCCATCAGGATGGCCACTGGAGATGGAGGCCTGCTGGGCAGGACCACGGA
Source organism: Neomonachus schauinslandi (assembly GCF_002201575.2). Lineage (NCBI taxonomy): Eukaryota > Metazoa > Chordata > Mammalia > Carnivora > Phocidae > Neomonachus > Neomonachus schauinslandi. The sequence goes on along the minus strand of NC_058409.1, from coordinate 139,112,421 downwards.
GGAGGATGTCGAAGAGAAGGAAAAGGGGGACACAGGCAAAAGAGAAGTAAGTGCGGTGATGACAAGAAAACGGCCTGGGCATCGGGGCGGGCTATGTGGGACCGAGGGAGGGGGATGCCCTGGGCCAGTGGCTCTCACACAGCCTCCCTCACATTTACCAGCTCGATGCCGTGGGGCCCAGCACCCATCACAGAGCTTACATCTTCACTGTGGTTGTACTGTTCATCAATTTAAGATAACACAGGGCCTTCTGCATTTCAATCCAGAATTATGATGTTGAATCTGGTATCGCCACCAAAAACATCAGGTTATTTTCTGAGCGGGAACCTACTCTCTTAGTGAGGATTTTCCCGGGAAGAGCCTGCTCTGTGCTGGCCCTGTACTCCGTGCCCATGAGTCCAGTGATAAAGAGATCGTCCCAGGAGCTGACAGTCCAGCGGAAGAGCAGGGCCGGGAATCAGACCATGACACTGGCGAGCGTCCACCAACAGGGTGAAGGAAGCGTGGCTTTGCCGGCCGGCCCTGCTGCTGTGGGGGAGGTCATCCCCTGCGTGCCGTCTGAGCTGAGACCTGCAGCCTCCGCAGGAGGTAGGTAGGAGTGGCAAGAGTCCATGGCAGGTAGGAGGACCTGAGGCAGAGCATTTCCTCCTGAGCAGAGGGGCCGAAGCAAAGAGCCCCCGTGGAAGGGGCCTCTGCCACACCAGGGCCCTGAATGGAGTGCCCGCGGCTGGGGTGCAGGGCGCGAGGGGACGAGAGAAGAGCTCCAGGCTGGAGAGGAAGCAGAGCCCAAGGGTCTTCAGCACGTTGTCTGCCATCATTTTGATTGTTTATCTCAAGAACCCCTGGAAGCAATTTTTAAAGCAGCTTCTGAGCAGTGGGGCCAGAATTTCCAAGAGAAGAGATCACTGTGTCTGCAGTGGGAAGGAAGGAAGGAAGGAAGGAAGGAAGGAAGGAAGGAAGGAAGGA